>NC_071100.1:25637500-25937500 GCF_024256425.1 Clarias gariepinus | reverse complement strand
AGGAACCAGCTATTGATAAGATAGCCAATAATGAGCTACTATAAAGTAGTAGTAGTCTTTTGTTTCCCTTTTGCAAGTTACAGTCTGGTATCTGATGCTGAACTTCTGTTTTTTCAAGATAAACGACAACATTCGAACAGTGTTTTGTTAAGTATTGTGACAATCTTTCTTTACCATTGTTTTGCAATGTTTTATGTGACATTTTGTGGGGATTTTTTTTTGCTGACCAGCAAATATCCACATTGGAGGGGAAATTTTAATCAATGCTAAATGATCTCTAGAACTGTCAGCATTAAGTGCTTTTAAAGTAATCTTCCGAAGAATGAGAACTTGTATTCAGTGAAAGCATGAACTAGCTCAATATATTTCTCAGTACAGCAGAGCTCAGCATATGGATTGAGATAATGTAAGAGATTTTTAAATGTAAGATTTTCTCTGTAATATCATTCAGAAGCATAATGTACAAAAAAAAAAGGGAGAAAAAAAACTCTTACAGTGACTCACAATTCCTGTAATGTTTATTAATGCGGCTGGCACTATTCCTAACCTGTCAGCACTCATGTCAAATATTCAGAAAGCTCTGACGTCTACTAAAAGCAATAGTGTTTCTATTTGGACTGAAAAACCGTTCTGCATAGATTTTCTCTTCCACATAGACATTCATCCATGTCTTTAGGATTTTCCCAAAAGGATATGCATTAGAGTCAATGCATTTAATTGACTCTTAATTAGTCTTAATTAGTTTAAAGTTATTAGTGTTATCAGTTATATACCAGTAAACAGGATTACATGCATTTAAGGTTCGTGTATGCCTATAGGGAGCAAAGGCAAGCTTGTCTGGTCTGAAACTACACAAAAACCAATGTAGCACAAATTGCTAAAAAAAACTCAATGCTGGTCAGTGCATCACAGCCCACCATGTATGGGGCTTAACAGACGGAGGAGTTAGAGCTGCCTCTGCTGCTGAAGATGAACCCACACAATATTGGGTTTAATGTTTTGGGTACAAGGGACAAGTTAGTGGTAATGTTGCACTGGCTCATAAACGGACTGATATATGTCACAAAATAAATAATAAGGAGTATGAGAATCAATTTCTTACAAAAATTGACCTTGCCTATGTCAGCAGTTCTATTTAAACCTATTGAGTATGTTAATCGATGTGTCAAGAAACTCCTTGCCTTAGCACTGTCCTCAAAGATAGCAACATATTTTTAAAGGGTGCTCCGATCGATCAACTGCAGATCGTTGTTTCTCATTTGGTCAATCACATTAATATGTTGACAGCCACATTAACATGTCACCAGTCTGGGAAAATTACCAAGTCCCTTCATAATACATCAAACTTGCAATATACAAAGTTTTTTCAAAGCAAAACCACATGGGAAATGTCAGCGAAAAGCTTGGACGCAACAAAACTTTTCGCCACTTAAGAACGACCCACATGAATAATTTGGGTATAAAAAGTTACCCGCAAAGGCAGCAGCTAAAGCCTGTAAGGCGACTACCACCTGTAGCAGAAGCCCCCGAAAAGCATGAGTCTAACTTTGCAGAGGGTAAAAACACTAAAAGGCCATTACCACAAAAATAATAATAAAGAGAGAAATTAAAAGCAGTTCCTAGCTCTGGCTGAGGCAGCCTGGGTTTACCTTACCCCTTCACACATGTGGGCCGATAGTGAGTTACTATTCCCCAGGGCTGGATAGATTGTGGGTGATAAGAGGAGCAGATTGTCTATTAAAAATGTAGAAATTCTGATATTTATTAAGAAATGCCTGCCCTTTCTGCTTAATACTGAGAGGCCATGGTTGATTGCCAAATACAAAGTGATTGATGCGTGTGTTTATTTACTGAAAGGTTTCAATTTGTGATTCACTGAAGCAACCTTGTTCCAAGTGCTGCATGCTATAACAAGTGAGTATAGTAGGACAGTCACATTTCTGTGCATTTGTGAGATGCTAAAATGGAATGCTGTTTATTCGAGCATACGCAATTCTATTGCTTTTAGTTTCTTTATAATCTACATGAAATAATAAGAGAATGAATTATGCATATGTTGCCTTCTAATAAATAAGAGTTTTAAATTTATGATACTTTCTTAGATCTTTAGATGATTTTTGTGCACTGCTGTTTAGAATAGTTTCTTGTTTACTTCTATAAATAGTACCTAAATAAACAATACCTACAAAATAAATAAAAAACTTTAAATGGAAGATCCCAGTAACCCATACACACCAGTAATCAGTGATCGTAATCAGTATGAGTCATTTCTAATTTCTGTGACAGAGAATCAGTATTGGTCAGTATAGGAGACAACTGGGCAACCACTCAGTGGTTCAGTGGCTCAGTGATAGGTGGCTCAGTGATAGGTTTCAGTAAAAGGCCCGGGTTCGATGGCCAGTCAATGCTTATACCCCAGCCACTGGATGCAGTGCCAGTCCCAAGCCTGGGTAAAATGAGAGTTGTGCCAGGAAAGGCATTCGGGCATAAGACCTGTGCCGAGTTTTTGTGCAGATCAGTTGGTCCGCTATGGCGACCCCTTAACAGGAGCAGCCGAAAGACTAACAACAACAAGACTAGGCACCCACTCATCAGTATCATGTCAAGGTTTCTGACCATGAAAGGACCTTTGGGAATTTCCTCGAATCAGGAACAATATACTAAACAAATATTGTACTTTTAGTACTTGTACTCTAATTGTACTAATTATTGTTTGTATGGGTATAATAATGCCTAACCAGTCCCTAACTTACAGAAGTTTAGTAGATATCACCCTGATATACCACATCTCATGCTGATTAAAAAGTTTGCCAATCCTGGATAAAAGTTAACATATGTCAGCGCAGTGTCTTCAGGTTTTAATACAGGATCTAGAGGTTTTAATACAGTTGCTGTAAACTTTTAAACCCTTATTAAGTAAAGAACATTTAGTACCAGGAGCTACAAAAGAACACATCATGCTGAAGTGGGGGAATTTGCACGTCCATCTCACCACTGGCAGAGACACATAGAAGGCACTAAATACAGACAAAAAGTATAAACACTCAAGGACATAGAACATCATCTTGCAAGAACACTGGGGCCTGGAGCCTATCCCAAAAAAACTTAGGGCACGATGTGGGAAACACCCTGGACAAAATTCAGGGAATTTTTGCAAAATTCTATAAATCCACCTCTCACAGATTTGTCAAAATACATTAATCAGCTTGATTCATTGAAATAATATATTTTTTACTTAGGTTTAAATAAAAATATATACAATACTACTACTTTGTAGTCATACTGACAGCATATTGGAAGACGATTTATTGCACACAAAACTTTTTTAATTACTACGATTATTGAAAATCATGAGAAAATGTTAATTTACAATGCATGATCAGCATTGACATTATTAGCAAATGCATCATCAGCGCTTTGAGCACTTTGGTAGTCGAGAACAGCATCTAATCACCCAGGGCTCTGGGATATCTGCAATGGCGGTAACAGACTGTATACATTTCTTTTCTTTGCTTCAATATTGTCCAATTTTAGAATTTTAAATCAGCAATGTACAAATATAGAACTAGGCAAACATCCAAGCAAACAGTGTTGCCAACCAGCTAGATTTAAATGAGATTGTGAATTGCACTAAGGAAATTGCACTAGGGAAAAACAAGGCCAGGTGAAGTCAATAAAATAAATACAGAAGGATGAACTAATGAAGCACTGTAGTGCAGTATAAAATACCATGACTGTGTCAAATAACCAAGAACAGTAAATCAAAATAGCTCTGAGAATGTACCTTTTAGAGAAAAAAAGAAACGGAACAAACCAAAAAAAAACATTTTTTTTTTACTACAAAAGTAAAATTAAATGCAACTATCATATAACATACTGTAGCAGTAACCATTTTAAATGATAAATTCAAATAAATTAAAACTTAGAAGGCAAACAACCAACAAATAAAAAAGATATATAAATTAATTATTTGTTTATACAATTCGTTATTAATAAATAAATAAATGAATGTAGTGTTTAAAAAACACTAGTTCCAAATTTTAATCATTTTATATACATTTAGAAAATAAGGGAAAGCTCAATTAAACGCAACAAAATCCCTAGTGTTGGATAAACAGCCAAAGTGTTGGGTCAACACTATATAGTGGTTCTATAGGTCGAGTTTGATTTAGGTGACTTGAGTGTTTAATCAACACTGTTTTTTTTTTTTTTAAATATGCATAAAAGTTTCACTTTTTAATTAATGGGTATTGAAACATGAGACAATTAATAAATTGTGTTCTCTGTTAAAATTATCTTTACTAATTGTTCCTGAATCAGGTGTTAGTGCAGCACTAAGCATAACACATTTTTTCTTTGCTTTATGAACATAATTGCTGTTTTCAGTAACAGCACTCACATATAGCCTACTTTTGATACATTGAATCAATCACTTTATCAATTTATTTGGCTAATAAATAAATAATAAAAAAATATATATACATACAGTATATCTTTACAGATATATACAACTAAAGAGTAAAACAAAACAAAAAGAAATTATTCAAAAAAAGAGCTTTTTAATAAATATATTATTATAATAAATATATAATACTATTTATATAAATATACATAAAACATATATTATTTTTTAAAAGAGCTGTTCTGAGCTTTTTGTAAATAAAAACAATATGTTCAGCAATCATATCTGATTTATTTCGACAGAAAAAAAAGGCAGAGAGCTCTATACGTATGGATGGACAGAGATGAGCGATTTTCTCGTTCATCCTTCTTGATGCAGGATGCGTGACAAAACCACTAGATGGCGTGTGTGTACTGTTCAGCTGTTGAGGGAAGAGAAAGAGTTCTTTGGGTTCATTTTTGTTTTTCGTCAGTACTATGGGTCTGTTTGTTGTACCTTATAAAAAGCATAGATATGTGCAGAAATCAAATATGAACTAATGACAATGATTTTTTTATTGTAGGCTAATATTTACTCATGAGTTGACTCATTGATAAATAAAAAGGTATGTTTAGTGTAAATTGTTTATAGGTTTACGAATCAGATTTATTAGTCATACGGACGATTGTCCAGTGAGAACATTGCTGTGAGGCTTTTGTGCAACAAACACAAAAAAGATATACATTAGAAGATAAAACTGTGGAAAGAGATCATTTATGGATGAAAGATATATAAAATAAGAATAAATTTGTATGTTTGGCGTGTAAAGTACGTAATATACTAGTAATAAAATGAACGAATCTCCTTCCAAAAAATCAGTTAATCAAACAACTGAACTGTTGTTCATTAACGGCGGGTAGAAGCGTGTGCGCGTGAGCTGCGTGAGCGCTGCCCCGCCCCTATTCATCAGTGTGACCCCAGACTCTTGTTTTCCAAAAGGGAAAGCCTCTGCAGAAATCCCCTCTTCTACACGCAGTCCTCAGCGTGAGGCCGGGGCGAAGGGGAAAACGTGTTTGGGGGTGTTTCTGTCAATCATGACTACATACATTGTACACTGGATTACTGCCCCTCCCCCACAAATGCCTGGAAAGTGGAACATTCCAGATCCTTGAGAAGTTTTGTGTGCGTGTCCTCTCAATGAAAAGCGCGTGCATGTGCGGAGTTAGAGAATGATGGCGTGACATTTCAGGGGGAAAAAAGGAAGTGAATGGTGGGATTTTGTGCAGAAAAAAGGAAATGCGGTGGAGGATTGAAACAGGGCTCATCGCGTATTTCCCTCCTGTGTGTGTAAGAACATGCTGTCGTTTTCCCACCCCTCCTTCGTATTCTCATGCTCTTTTATTCACACACACGCAACTGCAGGGAGATTCTGCACCATGTGCCTGTGGGTTCTCAGGCAATTCCTGGGGGAAAAACTAAAGGCCTAAAATGTTTACCCCTCCCACCGCCATGCTTCTCTCTCTCTCTCTCTCTTTACAGTGAGACCTGAAATGACTCTATCTACATATTGTAAAACCTATTTACCATCCTTAAAACTTCTAAAAAGGCAATTTATTAAATATTTGTAATTTATTTTTCATATGATGAAACATTTCTAAACATGAGTTAATTGATACATATTGATAAATATCGATACATATTGTCAAGCAATACGGAAAAGCAAAAACTTACCATCTGGCCAGCATGGCATATCCGTTTCACCAGCTTGGCCTGTGTTTTGGCAGCTGGTAACAGATCAGACAAAGCTGTATTTTTCAGCAGGAGACTCACATGACATAAAACCTTTCTATGTGTCTCCTTCTGCAAAGATAGGCAGATAAGCTAAGTGCACCAAAGATCAGGTATTGAAATGCATTAGAATAAGATTGCGGCTAATGTCACAGTCAATATCCATGCACTCTGTGGCTGCTGGGCTCTACTGACCTGTGGCTACTGACACTTGCTTAGCTTGTGGTATCTGTAATATATGAAAAATAGGTAGAATTTGATGGAAAGTAGCTCAAAGTCTCTGTAGAACAGCATGCCACCAAGTTAGATATGAAAAAATATATAAACTGAAGATGTAGACTTGTTTTAAATATGTTCTGGGTTCTTTCCAGCGCACACACCTACACAAGCAGGAAAATACACTGTAACCTTCCTGTCTGTGTAAACCAAAACGGAAGCAATAAAGCAGGAAGACTTCCTGAAGTACAGCTAGTCCTAAATGTGTGCTGTTGTGTGGCTTGAAATGACGGCTATAATTTTTTCTTCTTAAATAACAACAGCATTAAAATTAAAAGGTGAACCTTAATAATAATTCTACAATACCTGACAAAATTTTGGACACACCTTCTTTTTCCAACGTCTTCACATTATAAAACAATGCTAAAGGTGTCCAAAACATGTAATAATCTCCTTTAAACAATTGGTATTGAGGTGTGTCTGTTACTTATGCTCTATAAAGCCGTCATGACAGTTTTGAAGGCAAGTAAACTTCTGAATAATTTTTTTCACGTCAGTGGATTAGATAAAAAACAAACTTCAGTTTGGATATATAGACAGGCAAGAAATAATAAAAGAAAAAATGGTTATGTAAGTGTTAAAAACAATCAGTGGATTGTTTTAATTATGTTGGTTTCCATGTTCCAAACAGTCTCTACCTCTTCAATAATAAAATTTAATACATTTATGGTTTCCATATGAAAAATTGACTCTTCTGTTATCAAATTGTTGGTACATGTTTATCCACAAAGAAATTACAGAAATGTATAATTGTTAGAAAAAGAAACAGCAGATTAATATACTTTTATTTGCTTAAAAATATTAACACTGATCACGTTGATAATGCATATTTTATATTTAAACTACAATTAGAATTTTACGGAATGTATGGGCTTCATGTTTTTTTTTTTCTTACTTTTGAATCTTAAAAAATATTCTTGGGAAAGCAATGCTACAATTGAACACAAATGGTTAATTTATTACATTTTTAGTTTACGACATTTAGTTAATCTAATCTGTACTGTATATGATAAGCATTTCTTTAAATTTTTAACATTATTGCTCAACTGGCTGTATGTGCACATGTATACAGGCTCAGTGACTCAGGAAGAAACTAAGACAAAGGTAAAAAGTTATTGATTTTCAAAAATTGTGCCACAAACCTAGAAACAGCTCTATGTCTTTAGAAGCTGCATAAAAACACAAATATTGATGTATTGCTTTTTATCTTTTTGTACTTTGATTATTAGACTTTAAAAACATTTAGAGTTGTACTTCTATACTTGATACAAATACAAATAATTTTGAGGGTTTATGTTCATGTACGTGATCGCCGACAGAAATACTCCTGTATACCCTTTGCGTCTTCATTGTGATGCCTTCATGTTCTTTATGTTCACTGGATTTGAGGCTGATATTCCCCATGAAAGTTGCTGGTCCTAAATCAGATTGCAAAAATAGCTATTTGCTAGACTAACTGTCTACCATCAAGGGGCCTCAGGGTCTGTAAGGCACCTTGAAGAGGAGAAAAAAACAAAATGAGAAATGTGTGTAATCAGGTCAAAAGCAGTATCCCTTTAGATCCATGCTGCCCTCTTAGGTGGCCGGGTAAAAATACACCTGGGTCAGCTTTTTGCTGCTGCTGCTGTAATGTTGTGTGTGGCTTTACAAGGTGCTGTTTTCTGGAAATGAGTGGCTGCCTTGAAATTGGCGGTTTAGGTACATGTTCTTATAATTTTCCAGAAGCTATTTTGCTGGTGGGAAGTTAGACCTAACAGTGTCGTCTAGATCTTGCATTCTCAAGAGACAAACTGCAAAAATTTTGCACTGGTTTGGAAACTTGGGGTTAGAAAGAAGGCATAAACACAGGTCCAGGTGTTTACTGCTTGATTGCTTGCTGTTCGTGCTGTGTGCAGCTCACCTGAGATACTGTTACAACTGTGGACATGATACCAATTTATCTCTGTCCATAGAATGCCATCTGGCACATTAAACTCCACACTCACTCACCCTCAATCGTGCGCACATGCACACCCACACACAGACACACGTTTATATGTCTGTACATGCACTTATCGTTTTTATGAAGAGAGAAACTGAGATTAAGCAGCAAGTAGAGGACAGTTTCTATAAATGTAGCTGTAATTTTTTTTAACTTGCTCGCTAATATCAGTGCAATTTCATCTCAATAATATTATTATCATAATATTTAAAATAGCAGCAAACCAGCAATGATGCATTTGCAAAACTTCTGACAGTTTCTGCTATGCTTATGCTAATTAGAGTATTTTGAGTTTTTTTGTCTAACAAACAAAGCATTTGTCATACATACATTTTAATACTCATGAAGTAAGGAATGCTAGGGAGATGGTGAAAGAGTTATTTGGTATGGTTTCATGCAAAACATACCTCCATAACTTATTTTATTCCCCCACAGTAGTACAATGTTTTTTTCCCTGTGTTAATTGAATATGTTTTTTCTATTCATTTATACTTATATGTAATGTTGTGGAAGGGTCATGAATTAAATTATTCTACTAGAGCAGCTAGAAATGATCATTCTTTTGTTTTTAAAATAATTTTTAAGTTAATAACACACATTATGTTAACAAGCTTCACTTTAAATTTAACAATGATACTTTATGTATTAACAATGGCATGTTTTAGAGTGTTTAGTTATTTGTCTTTGGTAAACTTGTAACCTGAGATTTGCCTTGAGATGTTAAGCATGAACCTAAATACATTAAATGTATACCGCTTTAAATGCCCTGGGTTCAAAATGGTAGTGTGTAGACCACAATAAATCTTATATTTAATCTAATATATCTAATAAATCTTATAAATCACTCTGAACACATTCAGTGTTTGCATTTTTCTTTTTTTATAATTTCCTGAACAGAGAATCATGAACACATGAGTAACACAAATGGGCAGCTCACACTGCAGTATGACACAAGCGACTCTAATTCACAGGAAACATAATTCTAGCACATGAAATCAACATTAACCCAGGTGCTAAGCTCTAACTCCCAACCCCCAAAAAACTAGTAGAACCAGCAGCAAAACATATTGTGGGAATGCTCCGAAAATACAAAAAGATATTTTACACTGATGTAGCAAAATCAACTGTGTTACTCTCAATATACAATAAGGTATATCCTTGTACATGGATTTGTTGTAGAATTAAAGATAGATAGAGGGAGAGGATGTCTGTTGTTCCATGCCTGGCCTCGCTGAAAGACACTTGTTAGACATTTTTTTCTGTATGACCCTATTATGTTTTCAAAATGTAATACTGGTTATAAGGGCACTCCGTTTGGGTCGCTGTAATACTCTATATGCTACCTGTTTAATCACTGGGCCTCTGATAAAAATCAGAAGCTTAATAACAATGTGCTTATTATTTTTTTTTTTTACAATCACAATCACAAATCCACCATTATCAGTTATTATATGTATGACTGAGTTCTTCTGGTATTGGTCTATTAGACTGGTGAACTGAATTGAAAAGTAAAATTTAAGCCCTAAAAGCTAAAAAGTCACTTATATAAATAATGTTAACTTGGACCTATGGTGTTCCGTTCAAGAATTTAAAGCATGCTTTCAGTAAGTCTTATATTGTAATACTTGGAGTATTGTCATAGAAAAAAAGGGGCGCTAAGAGAGCCTGTAAAATTTATTTTACAGTCAAATGGGTCCCTGGCTAGAAAACGTTTTCCGTGTTTATCAGGGAACTGATACTCTGATACTCACTATCAGGTCAGGCGATCTCACACTTCGGTGTTTACAGTTTGTCTCATTAAAACGACAGGAATATTAAAATATGCATGTATACATTTTAGCATGAGCTAAAACTGAATTCTTCTGTGTATTCTTTAGTAAATAAACTGTATACATATAATCATACTGTGTAGTCTGTGTATTTAAAGAATGATTTAGTAAGCATATTTTGCGTGTGATATTGAGGTTTACACTTAAAATGTCTTTTTAGAGGCAGGTCATTGTGCAACAACAGCCTTCTCCCTACACATAAATATAGTAAAACTGAAAATGATCTTCACAAGGCAGTTAGCCACCATTAAAAGCTGAATTAAAAAAAATAGAATAATGCCAGAAAATGAAAAACAGAAAAGCATTATAAAATTATCCATGACATTAGAGAACTATAAGCAGAGTTCCGTATACTCGAACTTTGGCACTGTTTGCCTTTGATTACATCGACCAATATGGAGGCTGGTATTTCATGCCAACAGAGATGTTACCACCTTTTACACTGATGATTTTAAACACTGCAAGAAAACCAGCAAAGGTCTGAAATCGGTGACAAAGCGTAACATCTTCAGAACTCTTAAGATTGACAATGTTTTTCACATTCCTATTTGAAACATAATTTGTACAGTCCACCATGGACTGGATCAGCTAGCATGTCTGCATGAGGTAAGTAACAGCAGGTACCATCGTGGAGAAACACCCCTAAAGAGTACAGATAAAAATAGCGCACTGGGCTACATGCTACCGTAGGAGCAGAGGCTGAATAAGAACATGAGAGAAGTGTAAAATTACAGATAGGCACTGAAGTACTCCTGCATAGTTGAGACATTAAAATCACATCAAAATTGAACGTAAAATAAAAAGCCAGAAGTAGCGAAACAACGTCAAAGAATGAAGCAAAACGGGAGAGAAGAGTCAGGAAACTGGGAGAGGTGAGATCTATAGACAGGGTTGTGAGAAGCAATCAGCAAGACACAGTTAGTAGTGAGAGAGTTCAGTACTGAGGCTTCTGGGAAAGCTGCTATACTAATTAACTAAACATCACAGCACAGACTCTTAGAGCATCACCATCATCAGAATTGTAGTTAGACATCTTTCTCTTGGGGATTTTGCCTTTCCAGCAATTCCTCAGTCAAAATCAAGCTTCTTTCAAAAACCTACAATCAAACCAAGAGACACGTCTTCAAGCTATTCATAATTCAAGAACTGTAATCCCTGTAGTTCCATTGTTCGACTGAATCCTTTTGCCTAAGTGTTCACTTGCCTGATGGCCGTACCTGATTGGCTATCTCTAGGGAGGCGTTTTTTTTATTCTGTCCTCTGATTGGCTATGGGTTTTATTTGTTACAAAACCAATCTGGGCAGCAAGGAGAGTTCTTTTGGCACTTACTCCTGGTTGCAGCAACAAGTCAAACTAAAAACAGAAATGAAATGGTTTATCAGTCTTTTTCCAAAGTGTCAAAGAGGCAGCTGGACCTTGTGCGCACGCACACACTCATGCCTCTTGCTGCCTGTTTGTTTCAACAGTCAAGGAAAACTCTAGGACTTCATTCCTTGGTATCCAAGAGAACCAGGACAATACTTCAACACTCTGAAAAAAAAAGAGAGAAGAGAAAGGTTTGGGTTAGATTTAGCATCTGAAACAAAAATGGTGCAAACAATAAAAAGTTCTAGATTGTGGATATTATATTTGTTATGATTTTTCGCAATTTTATTTTCCTTAAAGCCAGTTTACCTGAGGTTTTCTTTAAGACTCATCTTTAAGAGATTATATCTATAAAATTTACTGAGCAGTTGGTCTTGGTAAACACAGAAAGAAACGATTTTGTGTCAAGCGCAAGAGCCATTCTTTTTCCCTACATCACATAATCACCTTTATTAAGAGCAGAACTGTATTATAGAAATCAATAGGAAGCATCAACATTTTCTCATAGCATCTTTAACCTGAACAAACAAGGGTCAAGTACACATTAAGCCAATAGCAGATGGCCAAGATGACATACATTAACCGTGTAAGCCAGAGTTTGTGTTTGTGTCAACATTAAAAAGAATATTACATTTGACGACAGGTGTACCTGAAGGCGAGCATAAAACCATGACCATGCTTGTACGTCTCTAAATGCACTTGCGTGCAAAAGATCAGGGGCAATAAGCACACAGACGTCACCGAAGGAACATTAAAAAATCTACAATGCCTAAAAACATGGTCAAACTCAAATCCATGAATATCAAACTTCATTAAACAAAAGAACAGTGTGGGTTTTATCACTCCACCGCTCCTTATTTTTCCTGTGACTAATATCCTGTCATTTTCTCTCATTATTGTGTGAGAGTGATTTCAAAATCGAACAAACAAACCAAGGGCAGGGAATGTAGTCGGCTAATTTGTGTAGAACATTATGTGATATTGAAAGAGGTTTGGTCTCTCTGTTTACAGTTAAGGTTGGGTTTGTGATGTTAATACGCTGATGATGTTTACTTCATCTTAAACATGAACTCAGAAAAATAGCATTAACAATTTGATCGGAACATTTTCACCAGGCTACTAATGCAAAACATCCAGGGTGTGTGCACACAGCCTCAAGCTAATTTACACACTTCAATAATCGCTACTTTTTCAAATGCCACTCATAATTTTAAAACTTAATTTATATTGGAATTGCACCAAATATTATAACAGTACTCTAAAAGAACTCTAGTAAGATCTACAGGTTCTCAAAGCATTCAGTGAGCTTTGGGAGTGTTGGAGGGACTATGATGAAACCAGTGACCGTATTTACTGTTTTCCAGTAGTTACATTTTCATGAACATCATGTCTTGAAGTATTTCATTTGAATATACCTGGTTTAAATAATTAATCTGCCAGAAATAAAACAGATGAATAAAGTGTTCCAACTTTGAGGTTAGATTTCCCTAGATCTTTCTGAACGAATTCCGCCTTCAGCATTATGAGTGGTTACGAGAAGTCAGTCTCATCTCAGATTGGTTAGACGCTTTACTACGTGTGAAATCTGAGCCAATAATTGCCCCTTCTCAAGTCAGAGACACAAAGCATATAAGTTTGAAATAAAGACCGGTGGGAAAAAGTTGTTCTCATGGAATTTACTGATCAGCAATGGAAGCTAAATATCCTGTCCTGAAATGCCCGGAATCGAACAGATTATCAAAGGCTTACACCACCCATTTTATTCCGATTGAAATTTTTCTTTCCAACTGGGTCAGAATGTTCTGATTATGGTGGTTACATGACGCATTTTTCGATTGGGCTATTATTCTGATTATTAGTGGAATATTTGGGTCTGTGTAAAAGCACCCTGCTGTGGCTTTGTCTATGTCAGTTCACCAGCAGATAGCTCTCAGTTTAACCAGTTTAACATGGGTTTGCCTCCCATGTATGAATGTTTGACTTCAGGGAGAAAATAAAGCCTGAATGGCTTTAAATTTCACATTTTTGTTTTATTTAATTATTTAGTTACATTTTTTAGACAAATTTAAAGTTCTACAGGCACTTGATTAGTTTACATCAATCACACTAGACAAACCAGTGGTGTACTGAACTTTAACACTGTCTCACATGATCGTATGGATTCAGCACAAGTGAGACACATGTCAGAACCTGTCTGTACTTGCATTCAATCATAAAATCAATACAGCACTTTCTCCACCGAGCTTCTGTGAAACTAAGCTACCAAGAGCGCCAGGACATTTTTTTAAAAAACAATAATAATAATAATAATAATAAATTCATAACAATGAACAAATACACAAAAACCTTAAAGCATCTGTACATTCCTTTAAGTTTATTCTGACACAAACAGAGCCATTTGGGGAAACAGCATTTGCATACAAAAAGCAAATAGGTTATTGCCAACATGTTGAGTCAAATTAACGATGTATATTGATTGATCTACCAATAAATCTGAGCACAAGGGGGGTAGATTTTAAAAGCCTATCACCTCCTAAGTGCTTATGCAAGATGGAAAACAGATCAATTAGTCCCGAGAGAGGGGGAATAAACAAGACTATTTTGATGGACTAAGAACTGATGTTGTGTTTTGCTTTGCCCTCTCATCTAGATGTTAAAAAGACCCCTCTTCCCCCACCTCTGTTCCTTCTCTTACAATGCTATATTTAGTCAGATCAGAACACGCTGTACTATGCAAATCACAGCAACTTAGTGACTCTCACAATCATGAGAAGACACATAAAACTGGCACACACATATGTACTGCGACATGTGCCAACACTTCAATCAAAAGCATCTTTAATACACTTAATATTTCTGCAGGCAGAACACTTTCTTAATCTGGGGTTTGAGGAGAATGGCCAGGCTGGTCCGAGCTGGCAGGATCAGTCTTTGATAACTCGGATAAGAGCAGATCAATAAGTGTGCCAAGCAGAAATGCACGACAGGTTGTTTCTTGGATGAGCTATACCAACAGAAGACAAGATCAGGTTCCACCCAAGAAATCTGTTGGTACAGTGGGCACTCGCTCACAGAAAATGGACAGCTGAAGATTACACGTCTACAGAGCAGCTGTAGTGTTTTTTGGCACTGACGTGGGGTTTTATTCAACAGAAGGATTAACTTCCTTCCTTAAGAGCTGTGAGAATTGAAATGGAAGCCTTTCTTGCTCAATTCATCTTTGCATTAACTGCTTTCATTTCAAGCTGAGCACTGATCGATATAACAATACCCCTGAGAGCGACCTCTCTTTCTGTCTCTACAGTGGTTAAATCCTCCCGCTTGCTTTTCCTCTAAGTGTCTGTGTGTCTCTTTCTGCCCTGGGACATGTTTTATCTGTCCGCCTTTTAATTACCAAAGTTATGTGTGTGTATGTTTGTGTGTGTGCAAGCCATAAAGTAACAGTGCTAATTTTTGCCTTGCATAACTGTAATGTCCCAAGTATTGGTGTGTAGCAGTGTTAATTTCATTTTGGCCACTTAATTAATTACACCTTGCTAGTACTGCGCTGGACCCACATTTATCCTCAGAACTGCCTTAATTCTTGGTGGCACAACATTCCATGGTGATTTTGGTCCATAGTGGTATAAGAGCATCATGCTATTGCTGCAGGTTTGTTGGCTGGGCATCTATAATGTGAATCACATCCCAAAGGTGCTCTATTGGACTGAGATCGGGGGTCTGTGGAGGCATCAAGTGAACTCATTTTAAAATTCAAGAACCTATTTTAAGATGATTTTAGCTTTGTAACACGATCTGTTATCCTGGGGTCATAAAGGGATAGATATTGTCAGCAAAAGTACTTAGGTAGGCAGGTATGTTCAACTGGTACTAAGGGTCCCTTATGCTTTTGAAATCTTCAATTGTTCAAATTTGGTGAGCCCATGTGAATTATAGCCTCAGTTTCCTGTTCTTAGCTGACAGGAGTGGGACCGAGGGTAGTCTTCTGCTGCTGTAGCCATTCTGCAACAAGGTTCAATGTGTTGCGCATTCAGAGATGCTCTTCAGTATATCTGGGATGTAATGAAATTTTATTTGAGATACTGTCTTTTTATCAGCTTAACTAATCTGGCCATTCTCCTCAGACCTCTGGCACGAACAAGGCATTCCGGTATATGATGTATACCTTATTTTGTTTATTCTGGCGTATGTGAGAGAGGTTGTGTGTATGCATGCTCAGTCATTCCTTAAATTTCATAGCAGAAGTGACATTGACACAAGATCAAGTTTGACCATTCAGCGTATGAAATGTACTTTGTGTGTGTGTGTGTGTGTGTGTGTGTGTGTGTGTTTGTATGCTCACTAATATGCAATGTTCTTATTTGGCGTCAAGTGAGTGAAAGAGCCAAACAGAGTAAAGAAAAGTGGGTAAGAAGTTCATGTAGCACATTCTAAAAAAAGACACACACACACACACACACACACACACACACACACACACACACACACACACACACATTAGTAATAAAAATATGCAGACATGGTTGCACCAATATTTGTTGATTTTTTTTTTTTTTTGCAAGTAAGATTTAGCTATTAATAAATTATTAATACTTAATTGTGTTTAATTTAGCATCTTTAAAAGAAACTGCTCGCATAGGTATAGAATGAGAGAGTTGTTCACATCAAATGTCTTTAGACAGCACAAAGCTGTCTTTCAGAGAGGCCAGGTCAAGAAGGTCATGACTCTGTTCATGTTTTACTCTTCCATTTAAACTCAACTACAATTCTGTTAATGTTAGAAATGACCATTTCATGATTTCCACTGTAGTCGATTGTGTAAGAAACAGTCTGCTCCCAGACTCACCAATGACCTTTTTATTGTTGTTGTTTTTTTACTCTTTGAACATGCTTAAAGATAGATAAAAAAAAAGACTGTAACAAACTTTGTTGCATACTTTAAAAAAATAAAACTATGGGTATCTGATTATTCTAGCATGTCTGGGGATAAAATATATATTTAAAATATCAGAGAACACAGCGTAAGCTAGAAGCATGCATCAGCAGCAGTTAAAAAACAAAAACAAAAAAAAAGCATTAGCCCCTTTAGCTGGAGATCGCAAGTTAAAACTATGCTTCAGCCCTCTGTGGCCAGGAGTCCAGGAAAGGTGCTCTATGGGAGAGAGAGATGGAATAATCTCACTCCTCCCTTATTCACAGTAGCGCTAGCAAATCATGGAATTTGTGCATGCAAAAGAGGGCAAATGATGTTTCAAAGAAAAGGACACTGGTTGGTTTCACATGGAACTCCTTTAAATTGGAAAAAAAGTTGACGAATGTTCTAAGAAGTAGAATTTGTTAGAATTCCAAGTTTAATAACATGCCTCTAGTTTAAATAATATATGTAAAAAAAAAAAAATATATATATATATATATTATACGACAAATTAAATGTTAATTATAATAAAATAATTATCATAATAAAAATAAATGATAAAATCCAGCTCAAACACAGATGATCTGAAACAGCATAGATGTTACAGTCTGCTAAGCAGGTTGGGATAAAAGCTTCCGTCAGTGGAAGAGCCACATGAAATAAATCTGGGACATTTTGCATCTGTAAAATTTTGACATGCTTAAAAGCTTGCTGTGGTTGAAAGGTTTAGGTAAGTTTATATGGTTTTGAAATAAGATTTTCACAAATGACACTACACTTATTTCCTTTAATTGTATTTCTACATTACATCAGTAAAGACTTCTGCTGCACAATACAGTGTAGAAACACAATTCTTCTACAGGGCCATCATACTGTATACTGTAATAGTCAACTCTTTATTTTGTTGTCATGTCGGGGATGTTTTGTGGCTGATGTTCATGGTTTTGGTGACATGGTTTGCTGCCTGGCCCCCCCAAAAAAGTTAGACACACATGTATTTAGTTTGATTGTCTTTAGCTTTGATTACTGGAAATCATTCCTCATGCTCCAAGAAAAAACTCCATAGATGTGATAACCCGGTTATTTAGTACATTCAGCCAGACAGTTGACTTCATTTGATTGTCACAGAACATTGTTGAGCCTAGACCTGACCAACAGAAGCAACCCCAGATCATAACACTGCCTCCAGAGGCCTCTACAGTAGGCACTTTGCATGAACTTCCCTTCTTACCCTGATGTGCATGCAATCACGTAATCATGCAAATGCATGGGACAGATTACACATTATTTTACATGGCCAGTACAGAAGGGGCAGTAGTGTGTGAGAGCGGTTGATGCACAGCTCAACATAAAGTCTCCATGCTTTGACACTGCTGTGCCTTCGGGATGCCATGTGTTGACAGTGCTGAAGTCAGCAGAGGTATGCTGCCAGAAGCTCGTTTGATTTGGGAAGAGTTCTGTTGCTTAATGGTTATGATGGTATTTTGCAAGGTTTGAGCTTAGAGTGTGTCCACCATTGGTCAACTACAAGATAAAGAAATGCTGAATAAGGACTTCTCAATTTCGGACTATGTACACATTAGTGATGTGTTGTTTGCAAGCAAGTTGCCACTTCTAGCTCTCTTTTAGTAAAAACACTTAGTAGTTGCACCATTCTTAATGCCATCATGTCACACTGATTTTTTTTGTGCATATATATTTTCGTGTTGAAGTGTGTATAATTTTTTTTAGGCTCATCTGTATATTAGTATATAATTATACTATATATTTAACCAGAAAGTTATTTTTGTATCTCAGCTGTTTGTCGCATGTAGGCACCGTGACAAGTAGGACCTCCTGCATTCCTTGAAAGACTGAGTGATTAATTGATTGATTTTTCTTGGTCTTTGCCCTGAGTTGGGGTTAAGGGCCTTGTGCAAGGGCTCAACAGTGGTGTGCCTTGAATCACCGACTCTCTGATCAGCAAACCTCAACCGTATGAGCCACCACTAGCCCGGCTGGCAAGATTTATTATTACAAATGTAATCTTAAATGTAAGATTTCTATTCCTAAATTTTTGACATCTTTTATAAGTCCACTTGTCTTAAAACTACTGAGATTTGAATTAAATTCACTAAATTAAAGTGACAGTGAGAACTCCATAATTCGTATAGCAGATTTTATCATGGATTTATCTGTAGATTGTGATTTCCACCACTATAAAATATTTATTTTAATCACAAACCTGAAGGAGTGCATTACAGATATCCGGGGAAAGGCCATGATTTGTAATGAATTAAAAGGTATAAAGCACAGACACTGCAGCACAGACACTGCAGACATAACATAAATATACAGATGCTTACTGTATTTGTCATTTGCATTATCTTAAAAATCATATTCTGCCATACAGGTTGCTGTCATTGGTCTTGAGGCAAATGATCTGACTCACTGATAAAAAGCTTGAATTTACATCGCAAGTGTTCACCAGGCGCTCTCACACAGCCACACAAATGCACATGTGCACGCGGACACAGACTATAATAAAATGCCAATTATCTGTAACTGACCAGTTTCAGAGGAATGTTTTTGTCTGTACCATGTCCGATGAATCATAAAAGCACAAACAAATCTAACTTATGGCATGAACCTTTGAGAAACAGGAGCAGATGATGACAAATGATCAGACCGGTAATTAGTATAATATTAATATTGAATGCTGAGTGGTTAAAAAAGACAAGAGGGAAATGAGATTGCTGCTAAGGTTGTTATATAAACATTTTAAAATTTAATCTTTAGGTACTTGCAGCTTGTTTCAATAAAATATTTGTTCCCATTTCAGTAATTTAATATACATAATGTAATTTAATTTAATTTAATATGAATACATGTGGGCAGGCCTAAAACGTTTGCACAGCATTGTGTGTAAATTTTAGTTTTAGTAAATTTCAATGTGGATTTTTAATGCTTTCCCAGATCTAGTACACAAAATATTTGCTGAAGAATTGAGTGCATGCTACTTGAGTTCTGCTCACAGAAATATGCCGAATTCGGTTCCTGACACCCTGCACACACATTTCTATTCGGCTGTTATGATTTGCTGAGTCATTTTTAAGCATGGTGATATAAAGAACTGCTAAGACTGTTGTGATACATCATAACACATTTGTGAGAGTAAGCCTTTCTGAAACTAGAGAGGGTAGCAGTGCCTTTATACAACCTAAAAGTTTCACCTGCAGTTGCAAAACATACAGAAATTATTATACCTAGTGTTTAATATGATTTATAATAAGTGTCAAGTGTACTTAAACTATGAGACAAATACATACATGTATGTGTTGCATGTGACTATTTAGGGTAGATCTCTGCCATTTCTATGAAAAAAAATATTTAAAATGAAATAGGATTTTAAATGAAATTTGTGCCTTTCTTCTTTAACAAAAAGGGATAAAATATTGTACTTTTTTATAAAACCTTTCTGCAGGACCGTCACTGCAGAACAAATAAACATGTACATGTACTCTTCACATTACTCTAGTACGTGAGTAATTAATTACACACATATTTACTTAGATAACTGATTTATTACTTTTTTCTTTTTTACTGACTTCATTTTTTATAAAGAGATAATATCTGCACATAGTGTATTTGTGAAATTTTAGACTGTACTAATACTGTTTAAACAGTATGAAAATGAATTGGTTCTACATGTCTGAATGATTATAACCTTTTTAAACCATGTAAGCATGTTGACCCTTATAACTGTAATGTCTCAAAATAATGTGTTGTCTTGAAGCCTTGCTTAGTCATTTGCATCAGATACCTGTGTAATTATTTCTGTGTAATTAGTAGAAGCTCCTCTCCACCCCTCTCCGCTCAGCTCTCCCCTGCTGGGATGGCATTTACATAAACTTCATATGTATTCACTCAGAGATCCGTAGCAAACCACACTTTAAAAAAAACAAACAAACAAAAGACACAGAAATGGCAGCCCGAAGCAAGAACATGGCAGCTTTTAAAGAGAACACAAGATTACTTAAGCACTACAGCACATTTGTGGAAAGCATGTTGGCCATGTGCCTGGCTAGCAGAGAAGGCTAAATTCATCTGCAGTACTTGCTGGCCAATACATTGTTAACACAATATGTTAAATATAGATTTCCATCCAGGACATCCAAGCGATTAAGTCCAAACATTGCTGTATATGATAGGTAAATCACATGTCTGACAATTAGATAGCTAGGTAGCAAATTAATAAGCAAAAGACAATTAGTAATTCGTTACAAATTCGCTGCTGTGTTTAAAATTTTTTTTTTGGTCTGTTTGCACCATATTTCTCTAAACGATATTGCATGTTAAAATTTTTAGAGGAACAAAAAAATCTGATCTTAAACATATTATGATTTTGCCAGAAACAGTGAAAGCAATCCATCTGCAATGTGCTAACTATGAAAAAACTGAAATACGTAGATGGGATTGTACTTATTGTGGAAGCATTAAGTAAGACGGCTTTGTGTTACATCTAAATTTTATCATTGTGTAAAAAGCTGCATAGCTGACATTTCTTTTTATGTTCATCTGTCTTTTATCTCAGGGTAGACCCAAGCCATAACCAGTCATTAGGAGTAAGACAGAACATTGCGATTTTCTGGCTGCTCAGAAAAGGACGTAGAGTAACTCGAAAATCCAGAAAGTAGAACATTTATGACGTCTGTACCTTCAGATAATACAACACTCATTCTGACCCTTTCGAAATCCAATAGTCATGGCTTATGTTTAATTTCATATTCATGCTGCATCTGCTACATGACCTAAATAGGAAATGCAGCTTGGTTAGAGTGAAACCCGTGACCTAACATCCAGAACAGTAATTATGATACATACTGTATATAAATATAATGATGTTTGTTTCATGAATGCTTTTCAGGTGGAACCTCTTCTGCCCCTGTAGGTGTTAATTCTATTTAGCAATTTATTTCGCAAAACAATTGACTGTGAAATCAGTGCATATTGTAAAAAGTGTTATCTGCTTGATCAAATACAGAGGTGTGTTATTTAATTCGCCCTGTTCTCAGTGGTTCTTGTGTAAACCTCTAACAAGATACAACCAGTTCCGCCCAGGGGTATTCCCTGAATTCACTTAGACATACACAGCATTCTGAACAGAACACTCGAAGTGTCTCAAAGCCGGCTGGAGAAGTTTAAAATGATTGATGTGTACATAGACGCTTCAGGCTGTGTGAAGACTGCCAATGCTGCACTTTTACTATGCAGTTTATTTTCTCTGCTCATCAATTTTTTTACTTTATCTACAATTCAAAAATGATCTTCACTTTGTTTATAATAAAACGCTTGTTGGCCGCACTGTCTTATAAAGACTTTCTGTTCAAGGCTTCTATCTCCCCAGTCACTGCTGTGCAATTGTGAACATGTTCGATGAGATCATTTGTAACTGTGAAAATGCAGAAAAAACAATATCCCGCTTGTGGTTTGAACAGACATGTTGTAATTTGGGCCAATACTCCAAGTTAGGTGAAAGTTTCTTAAAGAGAATCATTACTGGTGACGAGACATAGATTTATTACTACAAGCCTAAGGGTAAATTGTCAACAAAAAAAAATTGCTGTCAACCCTTAGCTGGAAAATTGATTATTTTACACAATTAAAGTGAGACGCTTATTTAAGAGCTAAAGCCTAACCTTCGGATTAAAAGCAGTGGACTGCTAGCCAAGTGTGTTGTAATCTTACATGACAATGCACAACTACACACTTTTACACACACCGTCGACACTCTACAAAAACTTTGTTAAAGGTGTTAAAGCATCCTCTATAAAAGCGTCCTGCTCCTATTCTGTCAGACTTTCACCTGTTTGGTTCCCTAAAAGCAGCCCTATGAGGATAAAGATTCTGATGAAGAAGTGAGGACAGCAGTGAATTTGTGGCTCGCAGCTCAGCCTAAAACATTTTTAATGAGGAAACACGGAAGCTTGTTGACTAAGGACAAAGTGTATTGGAAAACAAAGAGATTATGTAGAAAAAATGATGTATTGGTCTTTTCTAAAAGTTAATTTAAACAAATGCTGCATCTATGCGCGCATGTATATAGGCACACATTATAAACATCTACCTATTTGACCAATAAATTAGTGGATATAATCAGCTTTGAGGCCCTGAGACATACTTAACAAAGAAAATATGTGTGTGTGTGTGTTTGTGTGTGTGTGTGTGAGCGTATGGATGATCGCCTCAGGAGTCACATGTCCTCAATCAGTCTAAGACAACTATCCTCATAAAAATAAGTGCTGACTATAGATGGCTTTGATTATTCATTTTAGCACTGTCTGGTACATCATTTTGCAGCCATGTTGAGGAGATGAGAACAGTACACTGTCCTACAGTTGTTGTTGTTGTTTGTCTTTCAGGTGCTCCCGTCAAGGAGTCGCCACAGCAGATCATCCGATCCACATGCAACCCAGCACGTTTTATGTCGGATGCACTTTCTGACCAGATTACAATTATATTATAATGATTCAAATCAATAATATCAGTAATCATGATTATTATTTAGATTTATAGTTTCAAAAAAACTTTTTTTTTACTTTCTTATTCACATTCATGTATTAAATTTAATAAATAAATTCAGGATTCTATAAAAAAGAATTACTTTATTTATTTTACTTCATATTGGTTTCGTTAATGCAATTAACGATTTGACACAATTAAGTGTATATAATTACAGTTATACAATATACATACTATATACATTATGTTAAACACTACACGAAATGCTGGAATTCAAACATGTATTTAAAATCACACTAAAGATAAGATTAGTTTAGATTAGGTAAGATTAAACTTTTTTACTGTGTAAAGTACAAAGTCAATAAATGCAGATAGCATCTAACCAGCTGTGCAAAAGTGGCGTATTTACAACAAATGTAGTAACATTATGGATGTCACATATACAGGAGAGCGGGTGTCTTATTTAAAGAAGGTGCAGGCATTATAAATAGGACATATATGTTAATATGTTATATATATATAGTACAATGTATATAGAGTAAATATGGGTGGAATATACAGTAGTGCAATAACAGCATTATAAATAATGGATGGTGCAAAGTTGCACAGCAAATACGGCAGTGCAACATAAAGTGAAAAAGACACAATAGTGTGCAATAGTGTAGAGGTTATAGAGCATCAGCTGTCCAGTATAGTAACAGTGACCGTTAAAAAGTTATTTTCAGTTCCTTTGTACGAGCACTATGACCTCTATAGTATCTGCCCCTATGGGAAAAGGGTGAATAGTTTATGACTAGGCTGAGAGACATCTCCGATAATGCCTCTCAAACACCATCACTATATTTAAAACTAGATGTGCCCTGGACTTCGTTCGAGTAGAATTTAAGTGTTTTAAAAATGTTTTAAAAAAATTTACACCGCCATTGGTTGTATTTTGGAATGAACTAAAGTTTAGACATGTTACCTTGAAGTATGCAGAATGAAAGTGTGAGATCGCGTTTATTAAGTAGATTTCAAATGCACACACATAAGTGCGTATTTTAAAATGTATTTAAAATGTAATATATTTTTTTTCTTATCTCGATTTTATTAATGATATACGGGCATTTCAATTTAAAGTTCGAATTAGCATATATTCTTTTACCATGTGCCGATTACAATATTTCAAAGACTACAGTATGTGTTACCTCAAGCTTAGCCAAATACACATGTGAAAACCTTATTAAAATTAGTTCAGTAGTTTTTACGTGATGTGTGCAAAAACAGACAGACAAAAAATGCCGAAATGATCTTGATGTGTTCTTTTGCCAAGACCCCCCCCTAAAGATAATTTTTTTTTGGGGGGGAAATATCTTCAATGTACAGACACGCCAACGTTACAGTTTTATTATGTGTATAGATGAGGTGATCAGTTCTGTTATATCTCATAGTAATAACAGGCATGAATAAGTGAAATAGGAGCTAAATTTTACAACATAATTACAATAATTACTGAGTATAACCAATCTTGAGTAAAAGAATGCACCTAAATTATTAATTATTATTAGAAGTTAGTTGAGAGCGTAATTATATCATTATCAGCCACACATTATGGTGTAAGCTTTAAGGCAAATACAGTAGTGCAGAGGGTAGCATTGTTGCCTCATAGCCTCAGGGTGCCTTGTTTGATTCTGAGCTCAGGTTACTGTCTGTGTGGATTTTTGCATGTTCTCCCCATGTCTGAGATGGATTCCTCTCTCTTCTCAGGTTTCCTCCAACTTTCCAACAAAACATGCCAGCACTTGAACTACTCTAAAGCGCATGTAGGTGTGTGTGTGTGTGTGTGTGTGTGTGTGTGTGTGTGTGTGTGTGTGTGTGTGCATGCGATACCCTGATCTGGAAAAAAAACAGTTTGTGGAAATTGATGAATGACAGTAAGCATGAAAAATACTTAAGATTTGCACTAACTGAATTTACATAAGGATCATATTGTTCCCCATGAAAATTCCACCAGAGAGTACACTTGATTAAATCTGTGCTATTGATTAAACCTGTATTATTGTCTCTAGCGTCCTATTATTTAAAAAAAAAAAAAAAAAAACAGGACCACAGTGAATCGAGTCTGCAATGATGCCTGGGACTTAAAGTTAAATCTCAGACACCATCACAGCTGCAAAGTGCTTTATACTGTCTCACTTACAGTTAAAAGGGCATGAAAGCACAGATGATTGATTGCTAAACCTCTCCCATCAGCTGTAAAAACCATCCTTGCTTTCTCTGAACACAGAGTATTATCAAAGTATTGTAGTTTTACAAGGAAAAAAGGAACTTCTGAAAGCACTAAACAGTGATGTATAACTAGGGTGGATCGAGTGATTCGTTAGCTTTCGAAGACAAACACACTTTTGAACCCTTGGCAGTTTGTCTGGTGTTGGCTTTATTCGACAGCATTACAGTTTGTGATTCGTAGAACTTTTTCATATGAAAAAGAAGACATGCCTGCATGTAAAATAAGCATGTAAAAATGTGTAGCGTGAATGCAGAAGTGATAAAAGCATGTGGAGGCAGAAGTGCTAAGAGATTTCTGAAAAGTGTACCAAGTATATCCTGAAATCTCGATGTGACACCCAGTGCTATATATAGACATCTGTTTGTGTGATGACTGTGCAACTGAAAATCACTGTGTGTAAGTGTGTGTGTGTGTGTGTGTGTGTGTGTGTGTGTGTGTGTGTGTGTGTGTGTCTTAAAGGGGTACTTGATCTCCGAATAAGAGCTCTCTGGAGAGAGTACTGGCTTCAGAGGAGTGACATGAGACCTGACTTGAGTAACTCTACAAAAACAGAAACAGAGAACTTAAGCAACCTCAGGACTTGCAAAAGGGAACGTGAGGTATAAACAGAGACAGAGACTGTCATGAAAAACCTGGACCTGGACCAGGCCAAATGTAGCAGAACATTTAGCACATGGTCTCAGCTTTCAGTAATCAAAATACATAGGAACACAATGCATACGTATACACATACTCATAGAAATACACGCATCCAGTAGTTACGATTCTGTACACAGTTGCACAATCTTAAATGTGTAACTGTGGTGGAGTGGGTCTCCATGCAAGCTGTGTTCTTATTGGCTGCTCAATTGAACTGACCCTGCAAGATGTACTCAGAAAGAGAGAGAATAAGTGCACGCACACACACATACACGCAACACACACAGTGCAAGTTTCCACATACACACGTGCACGCACACACACAGAATGTTCTGTGGCTAAAAGTATGACTGCTGACTCACCAACTGCAAACATTGCCAGTTGGGCTTCAGGCCACAGAGAATGAAGAGACAGCATTGAGACATTACACACACACGTGCATACCTAACATTCTTAGGTATTTCCACAAAGTTAGTTATAGTATGTGTTGCCATGCCTACACCTAACAGTATATTTCACTTCACTGTTTAACTGTGACAGCAATCTTAACACCGATCATAAAGATTCCTGGTTTCATTTAACCTTAATGTGTGACTTATTTACCGCAAAACAAATGTCTCATCTGTTACGAATGTATGGAGCAAAACCAAAAGTGGTAATGTGAAGCTGTATTGCAATATAAAACACATTCAGTTCCAATTGATGTGTCTTATATGTAGTCATGAACTAATTAATAATAGTTGAATGTTGTTGCTATTCACTCCTTGCTCCTTTAGTTGCTTTACTATAAGCCTGTATTTTATTTATGCCAATGGAACTCAACAAATTTTAATTTAATATAACTGGTCTAGGTTACACCTTACTAAAGGTATAACTCAGGTAGCATAAACTTTTGGAAAGGAATTTTAAAAAAGGTCCCTGTAGAATTGTTTTCAAATTGTTTTTTGCAATATGCAGCATTTTATGATAATAACAGAATTACAATTATTTTCCTTCATATAGGATATAAGTATTTTTACATTTAAAAAACATTTTATTATTTAAATTAATGTAACTTATAGATTCTTAAACACATAAACCTATAATTGTCTATAACAATATGACTTAGCTGCTTTAATTAATTGACTCAACTAGCAACTAGCTAAAATATGCAGAAAAACTGGCTGGCTAAACAAATAATTTATAATATTTAGAATAATGTTTGGCACACAAGCCAATGTTAGTTACTCGAATAACTTTCGATGTAATTAATTAAACTGATTCCCAAACAAAAACGTTAGCAAGGGAATGCTCATTGCCATTATATCTGCAGATTTTTAGAACATTGTGCAAACATCACAAAGACAATTGTTCAGTGTTACAGCATGGTGGCCATATGGCTTTATACTGTTCTGTACACAATGATGTCATCAACTATGGTTACAATATACACAAACAGTCTTTCCACTTGTCTGGCCACAAACACACTAAAATATTTAAGTCACATTAGAAGAATGCATCTGCCTGTACCCTCGACCTGTCCTTGTACTTCTTGTCTTACTTCTTTTCCCCACCACTCCTGGAATGAGGACTATCAGGTTGGCTACTGCGGCTGCTTCACAAGCACACACATACACACACTGTCATAAACACATATGCTTACAAGACGGTTTCAGGGAAACCCGCACCAAGTTCAGCACGCGATGGAAGAGACCCTGACAACACAACAACAAAAGCAGCACAGTTGCTTAGACAGTCCACGAACCATGAAGCATGCTGAGTGGCAGGTCACATGCTGTTTTGTGCTGGGTAAAGAGAGTAAAATGAGGAACGATCTGTGAAAAACAAGGGAATGAGAAAAACGGCAGAAAAACGGTTAATAGGGATGAACTTGAAATACACCAAACAAGAGCAAGGAATAACTGAATAGAGTAAGCTGTTCGGAAAAAAAAGCACAGTGAGAAAAGAATAGAAAAGAGAGTGAATGAAAGCAAGTAAGAGGAGAAGGAAAGTTGTACTCATCAGCATTGCTACGGCAACCATGCGTATCCCACTTCCTTTGACGCAAACGCAAGGAGAAATCAAAGTCCACAACAACTCAGTCTTCTTGCTCTCTCGCTCTCTCTCTCCTTTGTCCTTTATTGCTTAACTCATTTTTCAATATCTGCTGAAATATTCCTATTGAATCACAGGGCAGTTTATCATCTCTGCTTGCAGGCCTATTCTTATCACCTTACCAGTGGCTAGTGGTTACGGATGTGTGTTGGTGTGACCACAGCTTCTGTTGAACAACTGCTGTTGGAAGTTGATCAAAAAGGAATCATTTTGGCTACAGTAAATATGGCTAAAAGATAAGTTCCACATGGTGTAGACAAGGAAAACAATCTGTATTTGCCTTCCAAAATGCATCCATGTGTGTGAGAATACCTTACAGGAAAACACATAATAGCAGCAAATATGATTTGCTTGCTTATGGATTGGATAAAGCATTGAAGCAACCTTACTCACCCAACCAACCAATTACCTAATTTTCTCTCACTCTTAATAGCTATGATTTAGTGGACAATATTTAAATATGGATATTCCAGAATTACCTTCTACATGGACGCTGATCCGATAAGATATGCGTTTAAATGCCCAACGCATTTTATTACAATATAACTTTTTTAACATGTGCAAAGTGGTTTTACCCGCTTTAAAGTGTTTAATCTTCCTGAACTGTAACACAAGTATTTTTCTCCAGCTCTGAGGTTAGGTTAGGTTTCCCATCTTTTCCAGGAAATCCTGCCTTGTTTGGTTACAAGACATTAGTCTCATCTATCATTGGTTAGATGCTTTATTATGTATAAAATGGAAAGCCAATCAGTGCTCCGTCCTCAGCCAAAGACACAGTTGATAAAAATAAACACAGGAAGGATAGAGTTGTTCTCACAGATTTTACCAATCAGGAATGGAAGCTATATTCTCCCTTTGAAAACTCAAGTCACCTAATGTTACCATCATGTGGAGCAAACATGCACAAAAAGAATATATTTATTCCGACAAGAGAGAACCAATCGGATCAAGTGTTTGCATGGCTAATATTTACTTACTGAATGGATTATCAAAGGTTTACACTAACCTTGCATTCAGACTAAAGATTAATTCTGGCTGGGCAAGATCGGGTCAAACCGTTGCGATTGAGGTCTTTACATGATGCAGTTTTTTTCTGATTCGTCTATCATTCCGATGATTAGTGAAATATTAGGGTCCATGTGAATGCACTTAAGGAAGGCCATTGTATGCTGATATTCATAGCCTTACTATAATTCTACTATATGCTGTAGAGTAAAAAGGCTACACCAGCAATTAACTAGCAATGACAGCCATTGCATAACTTTGGTACAGTTGCATGTATATACACATGTATATACAAACTCTGAGGCAGAAAGATTGTACAACATGCATATTTAATAGATGAAAAGAACAGAGTCAAAATCATACATACAGGATCACAAATATACATACACCCACTTATCTTATTAGTTAAGTGGTGCTGAAAGTCTCTGTGGGCTCTGTGATAACATAAAAAGGGTTTGTTTGACAGCACCCATTGAAATGACCAACACAGAGTTGACTGGGAAAAGTCTGTGGAGCTCGGTGCAGATCTGAGAAAGAGGTTAATAGAGTCAAAATGTGTCTTCAAGCCAATTCTAAACAACTACAGATTCCAAGGTCAGTTCCAACCAGAAGGCGGTAGAGTAGCCAAGAATTGTACTCAAGTAAGAGTAGCTGTACTTCAAAATAATATTACTCAAGTAGAAGTAAAAAGTAGTCATCGAAAAATATTGCTCAAGTACGAGTAAAAAAGTATTTGGTGAAAAGACTACTCAAGTACTAAGTAACGTTTTCATCGTAATGTCTGATTTATTTATTTATTTTAAGAAATTATGTAGGCAGCCAGACAAAATGATGAAATAATGTACAAATTCTGACATTTCCAGACAATATAATAAATAATAAATATATAAAATAAATACAAATTTTAAATGAAATATATGAATGAATAAAACTAAATATCTTTACAAAATAGCAAATTAAGGGACAAGAAACACAAATTTCCTACTCTCACTTTTTTCACAACATAAAGCTTTTGAAACAAATACCTGCTGTAGGTAACATGTATGTTTTAACAGTGTAAACTATTTCCAGCGTAAGATATACAGTATATTCAGTTGCCCTCCAAATGGCTCAGCAGATAGAAAATAACATTAGAACATGTACAAGAGGTCTCACTTCACTGTGTCCAGCAGAACAAATGTAAGAAACTAATATTAAACTTATATTTAGCCTCTTTTTTTATATTTTAACAAGTGCAACATTAAATAAAACAGCAAAACTAACCGCAACAACTGGTACAAGAGTAAATACTCTTTGAGTAACCACATTACAATGTTCTGGATAAGGACCCAAAATCTCACCCTCAGCTGAGAGGAAATTGGTTCAGATGGTCCACAACGTCTTTGAAATTCTGTAAACTATATTTAAAGGGCAGGGCCAACAATCCAACTGCAAATAAGCCTGAAGCTTGTTAATTGTACCAAAAGGTTCTGAAGGTGAAACTTGCTACAGAACATTTAATCAAATATTAGATGTGTCATTTGTATATTTTTGACTTAAGCACTTAATAATTAACACATTTAAATTCCAATAATGCCATGACAATCAAGTTAATGCTGAGCATATAGACACGACTTTGGGGGAGCCTTAGAGGGCACTTTATCATGTTTTCCCAAATGTGGGGGGCCACTTAAGGAACTCTTCACCATGTTTACTCCCTAATGGGGGAACCACAGAGGGCACTTAATTCCAATTGCATTTCAGTGGGGGCACTTTAAAGGGCATTTTATCATGCTTGCTCTACTGTGGGGGCAATTTAGAGGATAATTGTATCAGTACTGTACTGACACTTAAAGGGCATTTTATCACTCACATGCTCTACTACAGGGGTCACAGTATTTCTGTCCCTAGGCACACTGAGGGGAGGAACCTCAAAAGTCCATTTGTACCAGTGTTAATTTTATATAGCTGTTCTATGAATTAGAAATTGATTTCCAGTAACGTGACATTTCAAAAGTGATCTGGCAAAATAGTTTTTTATGCCAATGAAAATAGTTTCCAATGTAGCCAAAGGTGACAGAGCATTTCATGTTGCCATGCAACACACAGACTGACTGACATCCTGTAGGAGTGATGGCCTTAGACTTGGAATTTTATGCAGTGAACACAGATGATGTGATACAAACAGTTAAATGTACCAGTTCTGTGTTTTGCTATATTCTCAACAAGAAAAAGCAACACCTATTTGTCTGTAGACTTCTGCATTATGGCCCTGACATATACCTCTATCTACAGTGTATACACTTTGCATGGACAATAAATATGCAAGTCATATAAATAATTTAAGACAAATAAAGTTTGGTTAAAATAAAGGGGACAAACATCTATTTCCATGATCAGACTAACCAAATGATGATACCATCCTAGACACCTCTGGCCATTTGGTCCACGTCGGGATGCATACTGCTTTAACCATATCAAACTTCACAGTAATGTTATAGCATAAACTATATATTTTTTATACTCTTCAGTAGGTGCTGAAAACGAGAAGTGCTTTTCAAGTTCCTCACAGCAAGCTTACGGTTTTGGCAAAGATGGATTTAAAATCCTGAATTACTTACCACCCAGCTTTATTCATAATTAATATTAAACACAGTCATCTTTAACTCACAGTGAATGAACTCAATGTGCAGCAGGCAGGGCAGCGTACTGAATGACCCAAAAGTTCTCAACCACAAGGCCTCAGGATGCAGAACCATGCATAAATTAGTCTGCCTCAGGGACACTTATGAATAGTCAAATGTAATACCCTCTCTCTCTTTCCCTCTCTGTCTCTTCTATCTCCATCATCCCTTCCTCTCATCACCCCTCCTTGCTCTCAGACCATCTTGTCCTGAGCTACTACGGACTGGATTCAGGTCCTTCAGGACTAGCAGGGTATGAATGGATTTCTCGCTATGGCTTTAACGTAAAATGTATTTAGTGTTGATTGTCACTGATGTGATATACGAGATAATTTGACTAGAAATGTTGTAAATTCTGGATTAAAATGTTCAGCTGGGAATGCAGAATCATGTATCTTTTCATAACTGGACAAAATGCCATTTTATTACAGAGCACTGATGATTAAAGCTATTTAGACTATAGATCTATACCTTAAAGTTCACAACGTGTATCGTGTTTACATTTTTAATAGTTTGTATGTTTAGCAAAACAGTTTTTGCTAGAAAGTACTCCAGGAAGTACTTTAATTTCTAAAAAGCACAGTTACTGGAAATATTTACTAGCAATATTAAATGAATTCACAGTTATTTTTATTTTTTTATTTCAATTAATTTAATTGACCTAAATAATGGAGAAAAAACAGATAGTTTTACTTAATAATCCTGTTGACAGACGTGCACAATGGTTAGGATGCAACTGCAGGTTTATTGGTTTATTGAGGCCAATGACAAAGCAGACAACAACAGTTCAGGGGAAGAATAGCAAAATCCAGAATAGGCTAGAATAGCAAAAGCAAACTCAAGAAACTGAACAAACAGGGTCAACACCAGAACAGCATGCACTCAATAATCCTAGTCAAGTCAGTATCGATTAGGTAGAAGTGATACTTCACAGCGAGCTGAGATTCGCTGTGCCTATTTGTAGTAAACCAGTGACAGGGAACAGGTGTGTGTGATTAGAAGTCTGGGGAAAGAGACAAGTAACAGGTGATAATATGTTTTGAGGTTAGTTATTTGGCAACGAGTTCTGAGAAATGGAGTTTGTGTTTATTGACAGGTCACCATGTCACATATCTAGCCTGAAATAATACAGGATTGTTATAACACACTACATGATGCAGCACAAAGTAGCCTAAAGTATAACAGTAGCCAGTTACCATAACACCACCACCACAAAAGATAACTTTTATTCTAAAATTATTTCTATGGGAAAGTCCCGTTTTTTGTGCCATGCCACAAAAAAAAAAACTTTAAAATTTACAAATGAATATCTTCTGCTTTTAAAATCTGCACTAGACTTAGTTTATTTATGCATGGTTCTGCATTAGACTTATCTTCTGCAAATCTGCACAAGACAGTATTGTGGGGGTCTATCCAAAATTGGGCAAAAATGCAGTTGGATGTGAGTTTGGAGCATGGAAGGAGACTTATTTAAAGGGGTTATTTATTTTTGAACAGCATGATTTTCGACCCTGTTGACGTCTTCACGTTTTCCAAGTGGACCCAAACAAGCAAGCTAGAAGTCATGGAAGCAAAGGGATTTGGTGCAACTCCAAAATTATTACTGGGAAACAATGAATTTTATGCTACGGTTAATTTCCCATGGTGCTTGGGAGATAAGACTGAACATTTTTAATCCAGATTTCAAAAAACACAAATTTAGGGAAAATCATCAGTCTGATTAATTAGAAAAGTAAAAGCAAGCCATTAATAGATGATAATAGGTCCCAGGGCTACCCTATATATATATAAATATATATGTGTGTGTGTGTGTGTGTGTCTGTGTGTGTGTGTGTATATACATGCATACAGTACATACACACTGTGCATTCGAGCAACAGTCTAGCTTGTTTCTCTGTAGCCCAGGCAAAAACGCTTCTTGGGCTTGTTGTTTCTATTTGTTGTTTCCCGAGTGGCTTGAATCTATGAATAAACAGCTGTAGCTAAAATTCTGAAGATTTCTGTGCATGGTGGCTCTTGATTCTCTGACTCCAGTCTCACACCGCTACATGTGAAGCTCTCCCAAGTTCTTAAATCAGCATTGCTTGACAATGTTCTTAAGTCTGCAGTTATACCTGTTGCTTGTGCACCTTTTCCTACCATACTTTTGCCTTCCGGTAAATTATCCATGAATATGACTTCATACAACACTGTGTGACCAGCCAGCCCTTTTTAGCGATGATCTTCTGTGACTTATCCACCTCGTGAAGGGTGCCAATTCTGAACAAACAGGACAACTGTCAAGTCAGCATACACACACACATAGGTGTTGCAACTCATAACTAAGTGGACAGTTGATTGGCAGAAATTCCTCTAGCGCTCACCCTATAAAGATATAAATACCATTAAATTTAAGCTGGCACACTGCAAGTCAACCTCACTGCTTCACTTTAAAACCAACATACCAAAATAAGTAAATGCACTGTGTGTATGCTTGTGTGTGTGTGTGTGTGGGTTGTATAACCTTCACCTTGCCTCACTTATCTCGACCTGGTTTGGGTTCAGACCGCACTCTTACAGCTGTGGCACAGCTGTCAATCGGTTTGGCTTATTCTCCACCTCTGTGGTGGCATCAACCCCCTTGGTGCCAGTAGTTCAGTAACCATAGCAGTCCTGGATACACTGAAAGGACACACGTGGCACCACCGCTGCACTGCTGCTGCCACGTGTGTGTGCTGTAGTGAGGTGGAGACCAGCCAGAACTTTACAGTCTCCCTCTGTGTGCGTGTGAGTGTATTTGTGTGTGTGTGTGCCAGATTTAGTTCCTAACATATTTAAATGTGGTTAGAAAATACCATTCTAGAAGGAAAGAAATGCACAAAATATATATCTTTATCTGCATATTAAGAGCAGATATTTTGTGTGGACAGCACAATACATATCAGTTTTATAGAAGTTACAATGTAGATAATATGCTTCAAAATTACGGATAAAACTAATTCATGCCAATGAGCCGGAAGAGTTAAAGGCTCACATTATATTATACAGGAATAATTTGCCACCCAATATGACCATCTGAGCAAGTATTATAGGATGATAAAGGATGAGCATGCAGTAAAGTGATTGGTGACTGAGGCAGCACCCCTGCCGTCCCCTTGATGTCATCTTTACAATATTCCTTTAAGGATGTCATTAGTCACCCTAGCTGACTGGAATATGTATATAATGTTTACCAACTAAAATCGCAGTCCCTTGATGTACCTTATTTTATGCAATAATTAATTAGATGTAAGAAAATATTGCAAAAGATTGACACCCCACCTCATGCCCCAAGTCTACTGGGATAGGCTCCATGGATTGGCTGCTGTTGGCTGCTTTTTCCCGAGCTCCGCCAGACTGACCAATTTTTCTACTTTTTCGTCCCCTTACGAAGAGTAAACATATAACAGATAAGTATTTCATACTACCTTATAATATATTCACTCGAAACGCGTGTTATATCGTTTTCGTATAAGTTTATATCGTATAAGTTTTAATAGTTTTGCAACACACCGCTTCTAGCCGGCTTTTCATTAGCATCGCTAGCCCGTTAGCCCGGCTATCACAAGTTTGTTTACGCTCTTTCGCACCGGTTATTTCTATTTTTAGACACCATGTCGGTTGGGTCTCTGCCCCTGTGTGCAGGTGAGGAGACATTGGAGCTGCACTCGGTGGACTTGGAGATGGAGGCCGTGGAGAAGCTGATCCGCGACCTACAGGTGAAGCTGGCCCGGCTACAGCAGCGGAAAGCCACGCTGGAATCGTCGCGGACCGACGCTCACCTGTCTCAGGTAAATTCTCGGCATGAGAATTCTCCGACAACCTCTACTCCGCGTGCTTCTCTGCCCAGGTCCAACGCACCGAGAACGCAGCCTGCCCAGCTTTCCTTCACCCCGGCGCCGGGATACCACGAGGCCTGGAAACTTCAGCAGCGGAAGACGCGCGCCAAGCCCCGGGCGAGGACCTCTCCTCCTCCGCCACCACCCGTCTTCGAGATCTCAACCCGAAACCGCTTCGCTCCTCTCCGTGAGACGGCACACGACGCGCTGGTCATCGGAGACTCCATTGTCCGGCACGTGCGTGCTACCACAGCTAAAGGTAAGGCGTACACGCGCTGTTTACCTGGTGCACGTGTTCTTGATGTTGCTGCACAGGTGCCTGCGGCCCTGAGGAAGAACATTCGAGCTGTGGTTCTCCATGCTGGCACCAACGACATCAGGCTGAGGCAGACGGAGATCCTAAAGAAGGACTTCAGGAGCCTGGTTGAGAAGGTCCACAGCACATCACCCACGACAAAGATCGTCGTATCTGGACCACTTCCGACATTTCAGAGAGGAATCGAGAGGTTCAGTAGATTATTTGCCTTCAATGAATGGTTACAATCTTGGTGTCAACAACAGAGATTACCCTTTGTTGATAACTGGAATGTTTTCTGGGAGCGTCCTAGGCTCTACCGCACAGATGGCCTGCACCCTAGCAGAGCTGGAGCAGCGGTCCTCTCTGACAACATCTCCAGGACATTACGAACCATCTGACTTGCGGTAAGTCATACCTCAGATTCCTTAGATATCAGCCACAATACAACCCACCATACTAATAGACGCACACACATAGCTTGTACTATAGAAACTGTGTCTATTCCCCGATTAGTGAGAAAAAAGAATAAATTCGTTAAATCCAGCCGAAACAATCTGGTAACCATTAAACCAGAAAAAGCCCAAATAAGTAATCGAAGTCTACCTCTAAAGTTTGGACTTCTCAACATTAGATCCCTTACGCTAAACCAACCGTCTGCTAGCTGCATAGAGTCGTCACTCAGGGTTCACTCTATTGAGACTGTGTCTGTTCCCCGAGCTAAAAACAAATTTAGAAAGACTCAGAAAGTCTGTTTTAGTAATTTAATTAGCATAAAGACCACAAACTTGGATCAGACTGAATGCGCAGCCGGCACCTCTGATCTGAAGCTAGGACTGTTAAATATTAGATCTCTCGCATCTAAAGCAGTTATAGTTAATGAAATTATCACAGATCAGGAGTTTGATATACTCTGTTTAACAGAAACCTGGATTAAACAGGACGAGTATGTAGCTCTAAATGAAGCTAGTCCTCCTGGATACAGCTACATACACCAGCCTCGGTTAACTGGTAGAGGAGGAGGCGTCGCAGTTATTCACAATGATAATTTGACTATTGTACAAAAACACGGACACAAATTTAATTCATTTGAAATCCTTTATAGTAACATAAGTGTATTTAACTATATTAAGTCAGCTCAGTCGATCCCGCTAATTGTCATTTACAGACCTCCAGGGCCGTACTCGGAATTTCTTAGTGAATTTGCAGATTTCCTCTCAAACCTAGTCATTTCTGTAGACAAAGTGTTAATTGCTGGAGATTTTAATATTCATTTTGAAAACCCAGAAGACCCTCTGAGAACTGCATTTATGTCTATACTGGACTCGGTAGGAGTAAATCAGTGTGTAGTAGGACCCACTCATAAAGCAGGTCACACTTTAGATTTAATAATATTATTTGGATTAAGTATAAGAAATTTATTCACAATACCACTATCTGAAGTTATCTCAGATCACTATCTTGTCTCATTGCAAGTGTGTCACAATAATAATGTACACACAGCGCCGCGCTACCATATGAAACGTACATTCACATCAACTACCAAACAGAGTTTTATCATTAATCTCCCAGAGTTCCCAACTTCGACTAGATCACCGTCTGACCCCACAGAACTCGATCAGGCGACTGAATATTTAGAGTCGACATTTCGCTATACCCTAGATAATGTAGCTCCAGTCAAAAGAAAAATTATTAGAGATAAAAAACTTGCTCCCTGGTATAACGATCACACGCGCACTTTAAAACAGACCGCTCGGAAATTAGAACGTAAATGGCGTCAAACTAAATTACTAGTATTTCAAATAGCATGGAAGGAGAGCATCCTGAACTATAGAAAAGCTCTTAGTGTAGCTAGATCAACATATCTCTCCACTCTTATAGAAGAAAATAAAAATAATCCTAGATTCTTATTTAATGCTGTAGCCAAATTAACCAGAAATAAGACCACTGCAGAAATCTCCACAACAACATTATGCAATAGTGAGGACTTCATGAACTTTTTTAATAATAAAATTGTAAATATTAGGCATAAAATTGAGGTTTTGAAACCGAACAATGTAATTGATGCAGATGTTAATCTAGCCATGTCAGACCAGAACCTAGAATACTTTACTCCCCTTGAAGAGAATGAACTAATTTCACTCATCTCTTCTTCAAATTCATCAACCTGTATATTAGATCCTGTACCGACACATTTTCTTAAACAGATAGTACCAGCAATAATAGAACCCCTGTTGAGAATAATTAATTCTTCACTCAGCATTGGATATGTTCCAAAATCTTTTAAATTAGCAGTTATCAAACCAATAATTAAGAAACCTGACCTCGACCCCTGTCAGCTGTCCAGTTACAGACCAATATCAAACCTCCCCTTTATCTCTAAGATCCTGGAAAAGATAGTAGCGGAGCAGCTATGCTCATATATACATAGGAATGGCATACATGAACTGTATCAGTCAGGATTTAGGCCTCATCACAGTACAGAGACGGCGCTCGTTAAAGTAGTAAATGACATTCTTTTGGCCTCTGATCAGGGTTGTGTAACTATGCTTGTATTACTTGACCTCAGTGCAGCTTTTGACACTGTTGATCACGCTATTCTTCTTCACAGATTAGAAAATGTAGTGGGAATTAAGGGTACAGCCCTCTCCTGGCTCAGATCCTATCTGACCCATCGTTATCAGTATGTAGACTTAAATGGTGATTATTCTGCATGTTCTCTAGTGGAGTTTGGCGTTCCGCAGGGTTCAGTTTTAGGTCCACTGCTTTTTTCCCTTTACATGCTTCCTCTGGGCAACATAATCCGTAAGCATGGTATTAGTTTTCATTGTTATGCTGATGATACACAGTTATATGTTTCAGCAAAACCTGATGAGAAAAAACAGCTTACTAAAATTGAGCAATGTGTGCAGGACATAAGAAATTGGATGCTAACTAACTTCCTTCTGCTAAATCCGGATAAGACAGAAGTTCTAGTCATAGGACCGCATACAGCTAGGAGTAAAATTTTAGATCATACCGTAACTTTAGATGGCCTTTCTGTTCCATCAAATGCAACAGTGAAAGACCTTGGTGTGATTATTGATTCCAGCCTTTCATTTGAAGCACATGTAGATAATATTACCAGGATAGCATTCTTTCACCTCAGAAATATTGCCAGAATAAGAAATTTATTGTCGCTAAACGACGCAGAAAAACTAGTTCATGCTTTTATCACCTCTAGGTTGGACTATTGTAATGCCTTACTGTCTGGTTGTTCAGCTAGATGCATAAATAAGCTCCAGCTAGTCCAAAATGCAGCAGCGAGAGTCCTCACCAGAACCAGAAGATATGAGCACATCACCCCTATCTTATCTTCACTCCATTGGCTCCCTGTGAAATTTCGCATTGATTTTAAAATACTACTCTTGACATATAAAGCATTAAATGGTCTCGCGCCGCAGTACCTGAGCGAACTGCTAGTGTCTTACGATCCGCCACGCCTACTTCGATCAAAGGATGCAGGCTGCTTGTCAGTACCGCGTATTATGAAAAATACAGCTGGGGGCAGAGCTTTTTCTTACAAAGCCCCAAAGTTATGGAATAGTCTTCCAAATAGTGTTCGGGACTCAGGCACAGTCTCAGTGTTTAAGTCCAGGCTAAAAACCTATTTATTTAGCCGAGCATTTTTATAAATAGATTTGCCATAGGTAAAGGAGCAGATCTGGGGGACTCATGGACGTAGAGTATTATGGTAAACTGGTATGTTTGGATGCTGTCTTCCTCACTCTCATTGATCACTCAGGTTTGCTGACGGTGAGGTGATTGTTTGCTTTACATGTCAGGAAGCCCTCATGTTTGTGTTTCCTTCTGGCTCCTCCCTTTTAGTTATGCTGTCATAGTTAGTCCTGCCGGAGTCTCTGCTTGCACGCTACAGTTAATATACATTCACATTATACATTGTGTGACTGTGACCATACCTAACTGCCATCTCTCCTCTTCTTCTCTTTCCCCCCCTCTTTCTTTTTCCTATTTCCTCCTGTCCCCCCCTTTCACTCTTTCTCTCTCTCTCTGTCGAGCTACACATGTCGTTCCTGAGCTGCCAGTGATCCAGACTCCCTCTGCCCTCCGGACCTGTCTGACCCATCCTGGTGCCCCGCTTCTGGCTGAAGATCTCGTCACATGGATGCCCCGTGTGTCTCTCTGGGATGCGTCTGGTGTCTGGGAATGATCTCTCTACCTAGAAAATGGTTCTGGCCTTGACTGGTGTTGGCAACTGTTTCTCTGGGGACTTGACAGTTCGATAGTTCATGACTGGAACTTCTTACAAGTCTACCTGGGTCTTCAATAACTACCTGGACTCCATATTAACATCAATTAACATCAGCTATTATAGCTGAACTGCCTCCCACCCTACACACTGTATAAATGCAGATCATTTACTGCTTTCTGTTTCACCCAAATGAGGATGGGTTCCCTGTTGAGTCTGGTTCCTCTCAAGGTTTCTTCCTATTACCATCTCAGGAAGTTTTTCCTTGCCACTGTCGCCCTCGGCTTGCTCACCAGGGACAAACTGACCATTTTGATTCATACAAATTCACATTTCATACAAACTTAAATAATTCTTTTGACTGTGTAAAGCTGCTTTGCGGCAATGAAAATTGCTAAAAGCGCTATACAAATAAAATTGAATTGAATTGAATTGAATGCCCCCTGAGACCCAGCAATCAGGATATATATAGACATATAGAATGAAAGAAAGCAAACACCTACACACATCACCCTCCCTAGCCTAGAGAAAAATTACTTCACTGGCATCCCTCATCAGATCCCTCCCAATCTCTCATACTCACTTCATTCTTTTGTTTTTCTTGTTCTCACTTCACTATTCTCTACTCCCCCGACTCTCTCTCTCTCTACCTCCCCCTCTGGCTCATATCAGATGTCACCACGAAGACCCAGCCTGGAGTCTCGCCTGGGAAAATCCCCACAACGCTGGTCATTATTATCTTCATGGTAAAGAGGGAAGGCAAAATGTATGCAGATCCAATAACAGCCAAATGTCACCCAAATTCTCTCTTCTATCGCCACCATCTGCATGTCTCACACACTGTCTATCTCTCTCCACCTCTTATTTACTTCAGCTCATTTCTGGTGCCATCTTTGTTTCTTACCCACTTTCTCTATTACTGTCTGTGTATCTCTCTATCTTCCATTTCCAAACTGAGCTGGGCACTCTTCCAATTATTTATTCCAGACCAAAAAAAGAAGCTAAAAAAATGACCATATATATATATATATATATATATATATATATATATATATATATATATATATATATATGACTGACTATGGGCCAGACCTTTGTCAAGGCTAGACTGGCTTCGTTTCAACATTCACAGCTAGTACGCTTCAGTCCCCGAGCACCACACCATACTGCCGACTTAACGTGAAAATCTCACACACTTGCTCTCTGCTGCAGAAGGAGCCAGCACAATTGCTCTTCTAACACTCCGGGAAGAGGCTATACTACTTGCAGCTATTGATAACTACTGTCTCTAACCCCAGGCCCAATCTTATTCAATATTAGGGGAACAATAAGTTCATTTTAGTTCGGTAGTAGCAGGTTCCAATTCCTCACACAAAAAGTCATGGGAAGCATTTAGGTGAAGCATGTCTGACGGAGTGAAACTGCTAAAAAAATAAAAAGCCAAAAATTCTTATGCCTATTTCTTGGATTGACAGAAAACAGAATAGACAATATTAAAAGATTTAATAGCCTGAACTTGCTACATGGCTTAGAGGTCAGTATTGTTACCAGCTTATAGCCAAGAAGACAAGTAGATTGCTGCACTCTGTAACAGCAGGTGGACAGGAATTAAAAGTACTACTCCACTATCCCATAATGTTGAATATTCAATAGTAAAAACCGAATAAAGAACTTCTCTTACCAGTACCGTCCTTGCTGCTGTTGCTGCCCTGGTGTGAACGTAGCTCCTCTGACTTGTAGAAGTCAATGCTAGCATATGTGTTGAGATTTGAAGCATTGCTGCTCAGACCTCCTGCTCCTCCAGCACCTCCAGACGCTCCAGTACTTAAAACAGTTGAAAATAACCGTGCTGCTGTTTGGCCAGAAGTTTGTGCATCAACAGCAAGATGTGAGCTTTCTCTCGTAGCCAAGTCTAGGTCTATATAGTTGAGGCCTTGCTCTGTGGGTGAGATCTGAGTAGTATTTGTGTTAGGTAATCCATGGCTGGCATGTTGATTTGGTATATCTACCAAGTTTCCACTGCTGCTCAAAATGCCATCTAAACCAAGTCGTCGTGCTATGGCTTGGGTGTGATCATTGATCATGCACATAGAAGAGGAGGAACTTACAGGACATGAGGACAAAGAAGAAGGGGCCAAAAATGTTTCAGAACAGTGGCGCCGTCGAGCTTGAGGGTCTGCCCTTATTACCTTAGCACCATGATCTGGATTTGGGGCTTTGGAAATAGGAAAATCTAAATTAAGCCCCAGGCTTAAAGTGGGAACCATGGATTCTTGTCTGTCCAGCAGGGTTTCTTTAGCTGTTGTAGAACTAGTGGTCGTGTCTGAGCTCAATCCAAAGACCATTTCTGTGTAGTCTGCACGTAGCATAGGCAAGTCCACTGACTGAGAAGGTGATGAAGGCTGATGCCCACTATGTCCGATTTCTACTTCACCCTCTTCTTCATGTTGTATTGTTATCTGCTCATCCCAAGCCTTGGGGGTTGTTGCAGGTGGGGTTGGAGGAGTGGGAAAAGAAGGGAAACCAAGCGGAGTGAGGGAAAAGGAAGATGGTGATGGGGAGGCTCCTAGCTCCATGTTGACATATTCTGAAGCAACAGATGGAGAAAGAACAGAGGAGGGGCTGCTGGGATGTGGCAAGAACCCAGCCACACAAGAAGTAGGTCTAGGCAAGGGGCGTTGTGAGTTGGCAGGAATAGAACCATCCTGTCTAGGTCCTCTAACTACTTCTCTAATGCTTCGCTCACTCTTGAACTCTATACTGACATATTCACCAGGACTTTTAGGCTCAGGCGGGGCTGGGGTCTCACGGACCCTAGGTAAGGTATTGGCTTTAGAGACATCCACAAACAAACTAAGAGGACGGTTTCTCTGGCTATGTGCTTGTTTAGCTGCCCCAGACCCACCCTTTACTTGGGCCCCTGCAGCTCTCCTTCTCACCTGGGTCCTTTCTTCACTCTCGCCCAGACTTTCACTGCTAGCTGAACTGGACGAGTATGATGAGGAGGAAAAAGAAAAGTGCCGTCCAACTCCAGGTTCTTGATAATTGGATGTGCCTTTAGAACTGCCAAAACCTTGACCCCCACCATTTCCATGTTCAGTACACTTTCCTTTTCCTAAACCATCCTCAAAGTGTTTAGTGCTGTTGTGTTTATAAGAACGGGGTAGGGAATAGTAAGAATATACCATTTTGGGGGGAGGTTGCTGAGGACGTTTTTCAGATGCTGTAAGAGACTCTTGAGGAGAATGAGTGCTGTTGGCACGTAAACTGATAGGTGACATGTTCATATAATCACTGCCAGGCCTACTGTCTGCACTGTTCCTGCCAACCCAGGCTCCTGAAACCACACGCTGATCTGGGGAGCAGCTGCTATTTGGCGACATCAACATATAGCCATCTGTGTTAGAAGTAGGAAGGTGGATCTGCTGAGGAAGTGAAATACTATTGTTGGGAGTCATAGCCATATAGTCATCTGCAGGTTTTGAGTCTGACACTGCTACTGACAACGAGTGAGAGAGGGACACTGGAGGAGACGTTACCCCTGGCAACATGGACATGTATCCATTGTCACTACCCACATTACCGTTACTGGTAACAGTTGATCCATCTGATCCACAGTTTTCCGTGTCAGCTTTAGACTCTGCAGCTACATCCAGATATCTGGTTCCACCAACAACTGATTCTGAATCCTGGCGTGAGCTGAAAGACTCACGACTAGTACTTCGAGACATTATAGCATAGTTGTCCTCCTCAATCTCTATATCTGCTCCTCTGCGATAAGTGCCAAGTCTCTCAAGAGCCATGGGAGGAAGAGATGCCCTTTTACTGATCATCCTACGTTCATTGTCACATTCACGCCCCGAAGAACGTCGCAGAACCCTTCTAATCTGAGGCACAGAGTTGTCAGTTGGCAATGAATTGAATGCCCCTTTCTGTGCCATAAGGATATAGTTGGCAGCTTCATCCCCACCGGAGCTACCTACAGAATCTGTCTGAACAGTTGCAGTCAGCAAAGAATGCTCACCTGGGCTGGAACCGTATTCATCTGAAGAACCATAGTCACTGAATGAACCAGAAACTGATGGCTGGCGCAGAGGCATTCGATTGTACGTGTTTCCATTTCCATCCCCACCAGCAGCAGTAGTTCCGGGACCTGTGCCTACAAATTCTGACCCACTGGCTGAGTAGGAGGAGAGGTTCTGGGCAGGTGAAGTGGCTGGATTTGAGATGGACCTCATTAGAGCATGCTGTGGCTTGACTGGTGTGGGACCACGTACAGACGTAGACCTGAGAATAGGTGTGCTAGAACAGGATCCATTTGTTGTGGGACTTGAACAGGAATTTACACCCTTTGTCCCGGCATTCATGCCATCCTCTACTTTTGCGCCATCACTGGAGCTACAGGGTCTCGATAACGCATGGCGAGGTGTAGGTGAGGCATTGTTGCTAGTGCCACTTCCTCCTCCAGTGGTTCCGGGTGGCTCTGTGCGAGGTCGTCTGATGAAACCCACTTGGCTGGGTGGAGGGTTTGGGTGGTGGCGACGAGATGGAACACTGATTGGATTAGATGGAATAGCACCACCACCTCCTCCTGCTGTAGTAGACTGTGACTTACTGCGTTGACGAAACTCCTCACTTAGGGACTTCATGGCTTCAAGTAGAGTCTCATGCATGTTTTGTGCCACGACTGAATCCTCTACCTGCATCCAGAACTCACCAGGGCCAGTCACTGCTGATCGGCCAACCTCCACAAAGAAGAAATTTTCAGAATGGCCACAACGTCTCACATTCATAAGCTGCAATACAACAGCTGCTGCATCTGAGTTGAGCTTGACAAAGTTGACGGTCTTATCTGTAAGGCAGAGTCGGTATATACCCACTAGGTTTTTAGCTTGCCCAAGACCTTTCGGCCAAACTTTAACTTGCCAGACCTCCTTAAACGCAGGTCCAGGCGATGGCACACCATAGTCTCCAGAATTACCATCACAGACTGCTTTACCTACAAAAAGCAGAGGAAAAATACTAGTTATAACTAAACACTGCCAATCATAAATTCATTGTTTAAAGAAGTATGTTCTTCATTTTACTATTTTCTGCCAGTTTAGGAGAGTAATTCAAAAATATAACACACATAAAAAACATCAGTGCAGTGACTAAAGAAATGATTTGCAGTAAAAACCTACTTATTTTAAATACATACTGATAATAAATAAAGTTAAATATAAGAATTATCATCAGTATTTACATTTGTCTCAGAAATTAATTTAATCCACAAGCCTTTATCAAAATCTTATTAAAATATCAGTAAATATATATTCTAGTATTTCTAAATATTTCAAGTATGATAAATAAGTATGTGTGGTGAGAACGTAAACAAGTCATTTATGTAATGAGCTACATTGAAACATAAAGTTTATAAAGATCAGACCAATTTACAAAGTAAGCTGATTCAATATTCATACAGTATATACTGGAGTTATGAACACAGTGCATTTCAAAATCTTATCCTAAAGGTGATGCAACAACCTAATTACAACCTGATTAGTATCAGGGTTTTACCGTAAGTTTGTTAATTTTAGAGCTCCTTATGTAATACAGTGGATGCCACAAATAAGGACAAAGGTCAGTAAAAAGTAGGTTTGTGAGGAAATTAACTATTAATAACACACCTACAGACTTGAACTAGATACAGTTATACAGCTGATCAAAGGCATTTATAAATCACTTGACCATTGACCTTTGGAGCCAAGCAAGCAAAAGGTACATTTCTGTGCCCAAAAAATCTGATGCCTGCATGGTCCAGGTTTTCATATCCACCCTATTCTGATTTACCACCTGCATGGAAAAGCAAGACCTCAGGGTCTCCTGTCATAGGAAGAAAAATTGTTGAGAACTGTTAAGTTATTTAGCCACTTATCAGATGCCGTGTTTCATTGTAATACTGCCAGTAGCCATTCTCGTTTGTATGACGCTCTGGAAAAACTCCTCTTCAGCAGCGCCCTGACATCTTTTGCCTATTTCCTTTCTTTCTAAACTAAGCACCTGATGGTTCTAATTTTTTTTCTTTACATTATCTCTATGGCACTAGGCTGATTTATTAAGTGGGAATGTAATAGTTTCTATTTTATTTCTGTATTCATAATAACAAACATCATACTAATAATTCACATAATATAAAAAAACAAAATATTTGTCAGAAAAAAGAAAAATCACACAATGCTCACACAAAAAGGTATAATAATTTAAATGAAAAATGGTTAAATATTTCATATAAAAAAAGGAAATCCCAATAAATTTTACCTGCATATTGATTTAAAGATATTAGATAAGTAAAAAAATAAAGCAATTTAATTAAAAAAAGCATTTTTTTACCCTGCAGTAATATACAATAATTAATAATTAATTAACACACTTCCAGTGGCTTACTGGAAAATAGTTATAACCACAAGTCATAACATGACATGACATGCCGTAATAATAGAAATAAGATTTTTGTGGCTTGGTCTCACTTTATCTTTATTACACACTAGATTTATTTGTTCATGATTGTGAATGAGATTGAAAAGACATGAAGAGAGACTGACAAACTACTACACATTAAATAAACCAGAAAAAAAGTGTTTGTGTGTGAATGGGTGTGTGCATGTGCATGTGTGTGTGTGTGTGTGTGTGTGTGTTTGTCGGGCTGAATATTCATTTTGGTGTATGAAAGCATTTTAAAGAAACGTGAAACACTGTTCAATACATTTGTGTTTTTTACCTCGCACCGTCTCCAGTGGAAAACCAGTAAGACAATCACAACCATATGTAGAAAAGTGTACTGAGGCACGCACTTGCAAGGACACCCTGCTCTCTGCTCTGACTCACCCTTCCGTCGCTGTTGCCAGAACATTTCAGTTACGTGAATAAAAACAACAAACCTGCAAGGTGTTTTCTATTTCCTTCTTCTTTTCCAAAAACAATAAGAACCCAACTTTTCTGTCTTTTTCATACGTGTTTTATTTGCTTACACATGGGACGTTACTGAAGTCAATGTAAGACCTCACAAGTACAGTAATATCCAGTGTATGTGTGTGTACATGTCTGTGTTTGTGTGTGCGCATGTTTGTGAGTAGTTTTTGGTGAACTTGGGTTACGCTTGCAGCCAACATTATTTGAATCATAGACTCAAATAATGTTCACAAGACTGCTTAATAGCAGCATGTATGAAAATCTTTCTTCTTTACTCCTTTTCTCTTCTGCAGAAATCTTCCAAACTGGTATTCCAAAGCTTTTAAAAGAACAGAATGTGAGATTAAGGGGCGTTAAAACTGGTTCGAGTAACGGACAAGTTTCAAGAGAGTGAGGCAGAAAACGAGAAGAGGGACAGAAAAGGTTTGGGTAAATACTGGACAGGTCCATGTTTAGCCCTAGCAGTAAAAGCGTGGACCTCACACAAACACTCTACTCTTCTGTTATTCTGAAGGAGCTCCTTAACAGAGTGTGCAGTGTTTACCTAATGAGTGCTTACTTCACATCCTTCTGCAAAAGCACACCACTTGAAACTGGCGATGCTCCCGGCTAGCGACTTTGATCTAAGAACGTAATGTGCCACTAGTTTACATGGAAAAGAAAACCACTATAGTCATTTTATACCCACTGGGCAGTTTAAGAGCAGTTGGCTTAGATGTAATATTTTAAAAATATCACAGTTCACTAGAATGTATAAAATGTAGGGTTTTATTTTATGGTATTTGGGAGTGAAGCAAAAAAAAAAAAAAAAAAAAAGTTTGTTTAGTCATTTGCTCTTGGGCAAAATAAACAGAACCGGGCTGACACGGGTGGAGCAGTGCAACAGGGCTGTGACATCTGAAATTCATGGCATAGTTTTTTGAAGCTTCTTTTATCCAGGACAGAGTCTCTTTCGTCTCAAGGATGGCCATGTGAAATTTAAGAGTGTAAGGAATTGTCACTATCCGCAGCTATCTGTTAATCCTCCAAATGCCCATAGACAAGCCTGTATTCAAATTTACACTCAGTGTGTATATGGCCCGATCAGACCTAAACCAGAGATTTTGTTGTGCTTGTGGGAGTGTGTGCTTGTGCCCTAAGATGGGTTGGCGCCTCAGCCCAGGACGAACCATAGCATGATGTCCCTGTAATCTCTGTGTCTCTGCTAATACTGCCCCTGACTTTTCCTCAAACTTTGCTACATCAATTAAGTTCACAGTTAGCACAAGTATGAAATGTGATATTTGAATAATATTTTCTAAAGACCAAGAAGTATTATCCGCAAATGAATAAACTAGGAATTAGTGGGAACTTCCAATGTTGCTTATAGCATTTCATTAGTCTCTCCACAGACCCTCAGAGTGCACTGTAAATCTATTTTTAATTAGACTTAATTCACTTACCATATCAAATTGTACAGTATTTCTTCTCAGCTCTGCCTTAACACTTGGTTGCTATGCTGTAGCTGGTGATGCCAGAGTATGTTGGGGCCACTTCCAAAACAATCCTGTAGGTACTGAGCTTATGAGTTCTGTTTGCTCCATTTTACCAAATATATAAAACCGTGAGCATGACCAGGCAGTAATAAATGACGAAATGTTGTAAGTGCATTGTTTAGTGTTGTATGTTTGGTAATAAATGTGGTTTTCATTTGTCACACAAGCGTTGTACCTGACAACTCGCTTGCTCCCACGTGAAAGTAAAATCCTTCATTTTCTTTCTTGCGTCTAATGGGATCCCAGATCCTCTAGTCTCAACTAGACCCTGCGTGAACCTTCCTGATAAGCTTTCTAAACCAACAACAAAGAGTATCAATCTGTCAGTTCTTACTACCACTAAAATTTATAAATGAAACCAAATCATAAATATCTTTGAGAAACTTCCTGACTTTTTTTTCTTTTTTTTTTTTAAAGAACGTATGAGGAGCTGATTTTTGTAAAGATGAAAGTAGCAAATATATCTGATTATGTATTAGTTTTAACATTGTTCCTTTTATATACTGTGCAGAAACAGTTTACATAAGGTTGGAAAATATAATAAAAAGTGTATATGGGCGCACCCTCATGTCAGAGTTTGCATTTGTGCAATGATTAAAAATTCAGCACTTATCATTTTGAAAATCTAACAAAAAAAACAACATAAATACTCCCTCCATATTAACTATAAAAAGAAAAGTGACTCATTTTTAGGATTCACTTCATAGAGAAGGTCTTACTTAAATACCATCCACAAATCTTGCTAATCTGTATGCTCACACACAAATTGCTATTTACCATAAACTACGCTAAGTAAAAGGATGAGTTATGAGCATCAATAATGATATGTAACTATATTTGTGTTTCTCTTGGACAATACAATAATAAACAGTTTCATTTCATCAACCTTCGTATACACAAGTTTGGTCTATTTAGTATAAAGATATAATTATGGAAGCTGTAAAGCATCACTTAAGGATTAAAAATGTTAAAGAATCTGACATACATACACAAACACAACTTTTCTTTTTTATTTTCATCCAATTATTCTACCACTGCTTTTTCTTCAGATGTTCAAGGCAAATCTCCCTCTACCTCCAGATCAGATTAAATATTTGATTATCATTCAGGCTGGACTATCTCACCATGGCATGCTGGTATTTTATATTCTCTCTCTCTCTCATAACCCACATATTTGCCATGTACGCGACCACACACAGACACACACACACACACACACACAAAAACAACCGGAAAAAAAGATAAGAAAAAAAAAAAACAATGGTACAATACGGTTTGGTTCTGATTACTATGACAAGAGAACATTAACTATACTATTTTAATATCATATACATGTGCTAAAGACTCAGGTACTTTAAAAAGATTAGCATTACATTAAAAAAAAGGAAAAAAGTGACAACACTTAAAAGCCATCAGTAGTCTCAGGTACAATTTGTACAAGTTAATAAGGAAATTGGCTGTTTTTTTTCCAGGTATGTTGAAGAACCTGTCACATTTCTTGTATGCAAAACCCATAACCCTTCATTTTTTGCTTAGTTTTGTGTGCAAAAGTGGTTTCGCATAATGTACAATGAAGGCATATTTTAAGCATATTTTAGTTTGAACAGAATTATGATTTTATATAGGTAACCGAAAGTCTAGGTAAGGCTCAAAAGAATCACGTTAATAAAATGATTAATTTAATTAAATTAATTCTGCAAAAAGTTTTTACTGCACATTTTGTCAGCGTATGGCATATGACTGTTAAAATAGTTTCCACAAAAATAATACGGGTTTTTCCCCACATTCCCAAACTGTTCGTGAGAACGTGCCAAACTGAAATTCTTGACGATTCTTGGTCACTCGACACTGACTTTCTTTCCCCCCTTGGGGTTTGTCTCTTTTATCCTAGGGGTTGCCACATCGGCTCATTTGATCTGCAAGATCTGGCACAGTGTTGCACTTCCTACACTGGATGCACTTCCTGTTGCAAACCTCTCATTATTCTAACCAGGCTTGGGACCAGCACTGCATGCAGCAGTAAGGCTATATGAGCCCTGTTGCCCGAGGACACAACAATGGTGACTCGGCCGTCATGGTGCTCTAATCACCAACCCTCCGATTGGCAACCCAGGGATTCAACTGTCTGAGCCAAAACCTGCCCCGATTTCATTTGACACTGAACCACCTATGAACTGACTATGCATTACATATGACATAGTATGATGAACGGAACCGTCACAAATACAAAGTTTTCAGTGGACTTTCCAAAGCAATAGCACAAAAGTACTTTAGGGTTGTGGCTTTGAAGAGTTCAGTGAAAAGTCTGTATTTGTTTGAACTACGTTCTTGCTTTAACTAACTTGAACAGTAGTTTAACTCCTAAAGGTAGTGTATGCCACGCCAAACTTCATGTCAGACAACACACTACGGCCTAGGAACATAGTCGACACAAACTACATTCCTTAGTGGTACACTTCACCTGCATGTTCATAATAACCAGAATACTAATCACTCACATGTTCCCAATCACCCTGGCAGCCTACTGAACGTACTGTACATACTGAGAAAAGACTTTGGACTTTGCCTTCTTACAAAGTGACACTTAGTTTGTACAAATCTCAACTTGCCAAGTCTTGCAATCTTGTGTCTGATTTTCTGTTTCCCTCCGCCCCCTTTCTTTTAAAGTCATGTATTGTTTCATGGTTTTGTGTGTTTTGGAATTGCCTCTGATACTCTTTGTTGATTGCCTGACTGATTACCAAACCCTGTTTCTGGCAATGACTTACAATGTAGACTTACCCGTGCCAGATTTATTAAAAATTATTAACTTGTATTTGCATCCATCTCAGCCTCTCTTGCCTGATGGCACCCAAGCCATGAAATATCACATCTTACATACTACGTAATGTTTCAGGAATATATTCGGGTCCCAGGCTTACTTTAAATCGCGATTTGTTCCAGAGTTTAGCAGTAAACAAATGGTGGGGGATTTTTGTGCAATTTCTGCTGCACAGCTTTTAAAAAGAGATCCTTTGACCAATCGTCATGTTTTGGTATTCAGTCTCTACATTATTCAAAAGTCTGGTTATTCAGCAACAGGTCTGTGTGCGTCATCATCCTATCTGTGTGGAAAATGAATAAAACGCCCCATGTCTATTTGAAATGGTGGAATTTTTATGGATGTTTTAAAACTTAAGTATAAAAAATAAAAACAGACATGGGCTTTTGAGAACAAACCTAATGTCTTTTGGGGTTTTTTCTGTAAAGCGCCTGAGTGCTGCTAAAGTGTTTAAAGCTGTGCGTGTGTTACTGTACAGCACCATAGGAAGGCAGAGAGACTCGGGGAGCGAAGGTGTGGGAGCAGAAAAACGGTTACATAAGCGCTTCGTTTCAAAGTGCGAAGACCATAGGGTAATAGTCATAAAAAAACTGCCGAAAAATCAGGTCAGACAAAGTAAATGATCCCTGAATAAAAGCCATAGGGACCTGAATCACTAGGTCTTAACACTCTGAGGCGTCTAAGTCAGTCAATCAGTGCAGAATAGAAGCCATCAGTGTACACTGGTTCACTTAGTGTTTAAAGGAGAGAGGGTTGTGTGAGACAAGGGCACTGTCTTAAAAACTGTTTTGCGGAACGATTCCTCTCCTGGACATTTCAGTTTAGTTTTTTTTAGGAAGAGGAGTCAGTCAGTGGCAAAGAGAGAATAAAACAGCTGTGTGTAACCCAAAGAGCTAGCAAGAGCAGGGAGATAGAGAGAGAGAGAGAGAGAGAGAGAGAGAGAGAGAGAGAGCGAGCGCAACTGAGCGAGAGGAAGGAGGAGTGTGTGTTCCATTTAAAACCCTGGGAGCTCTAAGCTTTTCCTTAGCTGCCAAGTGTCCCCGTCTGTCTCACACTCCCACCTCCCTCTTTCAACAGGACACACATGCACAGACTCTGAGGCTCATTTCACACAGTTTTTGTCAACGTTTGTCACAGACACACACACACACACACACACACACACGCACACAGAGAAGCTGGCACTGCTTAATCAAACCTAATGCTGGCTGGTTAAAATAAACACAAAACTTCTTGTCATTTGACAACATGCTGTTCATTGTCCACTAGTGAGATCTGGCAGAGTAAAGCCAACAGACACCCACACAAAGCACCTCCATTGCACTTTAACTGGGAAATTATACTGGGTTACCACACCCTACTCTAGATGCAAATCTACCTGCAGGGTTTGGCACCAAGTCATACGGCAGAAGCTGCTATTAAACATTTTAAAAAGACGAGAAGGTTCTTTCTTTGAAATAAGTGAAGTCAGCCAACCGCATCTTTTGGAAGTGTTGCTCATGCTGCATCTTCCTCCTAGTGCAGCGTAGTACACTAGGAGGAAAGCGCTATCTACTCTCTGTCACATACAGTACATGTGGTCTCACATTCCTACAATTGGCTAGTGTCACTGTGATTAAGGAGAGAGAGACAGAAAGAGAGAGAGACAGAGAGATAAAACGCCCTCTCTCCTACCCAGATACTGTGGGCATTTTTCTTTTTTGCTTCATTGGGTCCTAAGCACAGATGGCTTTGAAATTGTCAGGATTTAAACATGACATCTTCTGATAATGTGGCAAATGCTTTTCTGTTGTGAGACTTGAAATCCAGTTTTTCTTCTTCTTCTTTTTATTTCAAGGCATTTGGCAGACATCCTTATCCAGAGCGACTTTTGTCTGATTTTATCTCATTATACCTCTGAGCACTTAATGGTTAAGAGCCTTGCTTATGGGCCCAACAGTGGCAGCTTGGTGGTGCTGGCATTTGAACCAGAGACCTTCTCGATCAGTAGATCGAACTTCTTAATTTCTAAGCTAACCCTCATTATTATAATTTATTTTATAATAATAAATACATTTTATTTTCTTTTGATCTTCCATTTCTTTACCAATTTAACACAGGTCTAACAATGTGTGTTTTTGCTCAGGCAAAAAATACCTGCATTTTTTTAATACCTCAACCTCGCTCTGCTTCACTCCTCCTCCTCCTAACCCACACTTTGGCTGCTGCGCCTCAGTCAAACAGGGAATGGCAGAGCTGAGCAACAAGCTGAAGAATGGTATCGTCCTATATGAGGTCACATTAGGGGGACATTTAATCAATTAAAAAATTAACTAAAAACTAATGGCTAATAACTGTATGGCCTTTATTTGCAGACTATTATTATTATTATTAGTAGTAGTAGTAGTAGTAGTATTATATAATAAGAGCGTAACTACATTTTTAAAAAGTACAAAATAAATTTTATCTTATATAATTGAGGGGGCAAAAGGACCTAATGCCCCCAGTGGACCCGCCCACCTGTAGCCCAGTCACATCAGCAACGGTGAAATTCTGCAAGACGAACAGTGCACCAAGAGTAAGCCTTCTTTATGATAAGTGGGTCTACACTGGGTGTTTTGTAAAAACTCATTAAACATACAGGACAAAATTGATGACAGTGCAGACTTGGAACAGCTGTGTGAAAGTCAGAGTTCACCTCTTTCTTATGTATGTGTGTGTGTGTGTGTGTGTGTTTGATGGTCAATTTAATAAGGCTTTATTAATACGCTTAATAAAAACATTCTGGTCATTTAGAATGTTGCATGTCATGTATAGCGCTGGCCAAAACATACTGTTTTAAAGCCTGGGTAAATAAGACTAGTAAAATTACGTGCTTGTGGAATTTTTAAAAACTCTCCTTTTTGAACAGACCTAGGATAAAACTGAATTTGTGTGTCGCTGTATCTTCATATATGACACCGCATTCCATTTGCTTGGCACTTAAGTATAATCTACACAATTACTCTCAATTGCAAACAGATAACCTGGACTCTTGGCTGTGTTTTGCACTGAACATTCGGAATAACCTAAAGAAGAACCAGAATTGTGCATTCTCTTGAGAACAGGCTGTTTGTGCTCAAGCAGTAAAACATGTCAGAACTATTTAATCGCTGAACTCTGTCTGGTAAGCACGGGCATCATTTCCCAGAAATGCACTGCCCTTAAGTGCCCAGTCAACGAAAGGCTGACTACTGCCTCCCTTAAAACAGTAGCTATTCATTTGTTTTTAACCTCAAAATGGTCTTCCTGGACGGAGCTGGCAAGCAAGAAATATCTTACAATCAAACGAACCTAGTGACCTCACTTTCCTCACTGGCTTGTATAGAACAGCTGAAAAAGAAAAGTCTTTGTAATTTGCTGGCAGAGAAAAAAAGAGAGAATGAGCTCAGTTTAAGGATGTGTACACGTATATGCACACAGGGGTGTGAGTGTGGCAGCGCACAAACATGAGCATGGCCCAATTTGTTAATGTGGGTGCGTGAGGTAATGCAAGGTCTAATTCATTGTAATATAATTATTAGGTACACGACTTGAGATTTAGTTTAATACATTAATAGAAGAACATCATTATCCAATGTTACTACTACAGAATCATACATGCAGACAAATACACAGATATATATATATAAATATAATATATATATATATATATATATATATAAAAACACAGTATATAGTAGTACTAAACTTAAGCAGACATAGTTTTCAACTTAAGCCTCTATAAACCTCTAAACCTTAACTGAATCAGCATAAAAAATTATTAATAATATATGAGGTCATTGTTATCAATGATTCACCCACGGCTCAAGAATTTTTAAAGAAATTTAAGCAAAGTTACCTGTGCATTGATAGACCAAATAAGTGCATTGATAAGGGGCATGATTTAAGGCTTAAGACATCGCCGGACAGGACAGCGGGCCAGCACAAGATAACCCAGTGGGAACTGCCCGTGTTTTAGTTGTGAATGAGGACATGGTGTGCACTAATGTGCTATTGCTGAGGGTCAAACTATAGCAAACAGCCTTGCAGCAAATGCAAGCTTAGGATTTAGCAAGTAGTTAAAATAGTACAGCCTTGTCCCACCTTCAGCTCAGTGCCTGTCTTTGTGCGTCTGTGTGCAGCGCACCCGGAGAAACTCACGATGATGGTAATTACCGCCACATTAATGACACGAGCAAGATCTAAAAGAGTATAACCGTTAAAGAGTTCGCCTCAATGGAGTCTCTCACACACATCCCATGAGATGGCGGTGGCAATGTGGTGGTAATGTGTGATGTAAACAAGCTGACCTCTCTGGCGCCAAGCTGTCATTTGGTAAATTTCTGCACCTGACTTGCAGATACAGAAGGCGGCAGCACATGCACGATCCACAGAATATCACCTTTCATCATTAACTTGACAGTGTACTTAATGCATTTCACAGTTTTTTTAAACAATGTGCAACTATATGGAATATCCCTGAACGATTTCGTCATTAACGGAAAAGTAAGCAGAATACCAGAGGAGCAGACATGCTGTCTCGGTCTCGGTGACGTCTAGATGTGTGTGGAGCATTCAAGTGGTGTGAAGAGCATTAAATTTCCCTGCAGCTGAACAAATAGAAAGTACTGGAACATCTACCCTGTGTTGTATGCCCTCCTTATGCACAGGTGAGCCAATTGCAGTGTGTGTGTGTGGATCGTTGTGTATGTGGCAGCTTTTAGTCTGTGATCTAAAGTAGATTGTTCAGCATTGTTCAAACATGCTGGTTCAGACCATTCCTCTTTTCTTTAAACCTTTCCACAGTTTAAACCCTGCAACAACTCAGTGTGGTTTGCATATTCAAACTGTGGTTACTGAAGTAATAGCCAGAGTGCCTGGGTTTCAAAATATTCGTCAATGGGAAAATATTTGTCCCAAATATCGCCTCGCATGCCCCCCAAGCTATAATTTACTGTTGCGTCTTCAAGGACATGGGGTGCGTATACTGTCTCTGGTACCAGTACAGTACATACCCATGTCTCTGGTTACCCCATAAACTGTGGTTGCTGAATGAAAAAAGTCAGTGCTGGTTTTCCTTTTTTTTTTTAAACCAAGCTGCATTAAAAAAATAGGTTATGTGGTCTTCTTGCAAATTTGCCATCAACTGAATCAGCATAAAAAAGTATTAATTATATATTAGGTCATTGTTATCAATGATTCACCCACGGCTAAAGAGTTTTCAAAGAAATTTAAGCGAAATGACCATTTCATTGTAAGACCTAATAAGTGCATAAGAGAGATGCCAAAACATTTGAGAGACAGATCAGTGGATGCCTGGATTTTTAGACATCATAGTTTATGACTAACAACTGCAGGATCTCCCTTCTTTCACCCTCCCCACAACCTGTCTCCTGTTACTCCTCTGTTGCTTTTTCTCTTTGTATTCCTTTATGAGATAATTTTATGCATTCAGTGCAATCCATTAAAGTCCACAGAGAGTGCAACAATGTTGACAGAGCTTCTCGAGCTCACAGCATAGATCTGATCAGACCCGTTCTTTGGCTCTTTGTTATATAACACATGCCGTGGAGCAGCACCTTGACCTGTGATTTAAAAAAAAAATTATTTGCCAACATTGTGTCATGTGGTTCGATTGAGTTATCTCTTAAGGCCAAGGGGCAAACAGGCATGAGGAACGCCTTACTTATGGATGTCATGTGCACTGATCTTTTCATTTCTGTTTACACTAGCTTTAGATTGAGTGTTTTACGAAGTCAACTACAGTTCTACCGACACATGCGTTGTTGGGTATTTTACACAGTCCACTCAGAGTAATGGAGAAAGAATATGAAGAAGGAGCTTTATCTTTTCTAATCAGGGTGGAGCAACAAATTATTACATAAGTGCATGACTCTTTACAACTCACCTCTACGCACACACAAAGCATTTTTAGTATTTGTATAATCCATAATTTTTTCCTAGGTATTATTTTTGTATAGAAATACATACAACATATATGTTGACTTAGCCAATACAATATCTAAAACAAACAAACAAATATTATGCATGTCAGACTCTCTAAAGTCAAGTATGTTGTTTTATGTCTTCTACTTTTTCTGTGTATTTTTTCCTGAAAAAGTGAATGCAGTGCAGATGTGTTCAAATGTAATTTAACATATATGAATAACATTTTAATTAATAAATCAGTTTTAAACATTTTCTGTAATCACTCTTCACAGTGAAAAGCTCTTTTGAGGGTTCCACCCCTTGGAAGAGAAAATCTATAGTTTGTTGGCTTTTTCTGGACTTTGTTGTTGTTGTTGTTGTTTTTATTTCGAAGATTTGAGTCCTGTCTTTTAAAAACAAGTATTTAAACCAAACACATGGTTAAGTGTGTGAGGAAGTGATCACTGAAGCTGCGAGATAAACACTGGGGCTCGGTATGGCGGCACGGATAAGAAACCCAAAAGCCATAACATCAGGGTCGCAGTTACTTTTGCCCTTGTTTGTCAAAAGATGATCTCACAACAACACTTTAACCTCAGTGTGAGGTGTCAGTGAACTCAGCAGATGCACGTTTAATGCCAGTAATAGCCCAGTGAGCACCGAGACAAACTGTGACACACTGGCCAGGCTTTAATAAGCCTGTAAAAGGCCTTTGTTGTTGCCCTCACATTTGGTCAGTCCTGGTGCACAATGCTTTGACCTCTGCAGCAGTTTGTTGGTCCTTATTACATTTTATACCTCTGCAATTCATGACAGAGGAGTCTTATTAACATGAATGCATTTTAAATGCTCTGGTAGCATGAATGTGGTTCTAACAATCAGAATTAAAAAGCTGTCCAAAAGTTCACAGGGAAATCAACACTTTCTAGCAAAAAATAAAATATAAACTACTTCTCTTTAAAGGAATAAGTGCATTTTCATGCACAACACGAAAGTAGAGACGATTCTGTTTGTGTTTACGACTAAATGGCACTTTTGTAGAGGATGTTTTGGAAATGAGCTTGCAGTCTCCTCTATGCATGGACGCCCTGCAGTCGAGACTTTACTGCACTGATCCTGCAGCTTTGTTTATAAAGCACGTGTTTGACAATGTGTAGCGTACAGGGGGGAAAAATAATACGTGCACTGCAGAGTACCAAGTCAGGAAGTCTGACTCGGAAATGCAATTTTAAATTTATTTAAAGATTGTGGACGGGGTTGAGACTGGCGCCACGACCTGCCACGTTAACACCTCATTCAAACAGCCCCTCGTGTGACCACACAGTGTCCCAAACGGCACAGGACAACGGTGTACCGTGTTGACGTGGTTAAGGACAGTGTGTTTCTGTGTGTGTTTCTGTGTGTGTGTGGACTCACTCTTGCAGTGCAGCTCGAGCAGCGCGCGGTACCACTCGTCCTGGTCTTCCTCGCTCTCCGCGGCCACGGCGAAGCTCTCCGCGCGCGAGTACAGCACGATCATGTGCTTGTGCTTGGCGTCCGCGCGCTTGTTGATGTTGAAGCAGGTCTCGAGCGCGAGCGCGCGCTTGGGCGCCGTCGCCTTGCCGCCGCGGAACTTCTTCTCGCTCTCGTAGTACTCGAGGCGGGCCGGACCCCGCGCCGAGGCCGCGCGCAGCACGAAGTAGCGCCGGTGCATGGACTTCTGCTTGCGCAGGTAGCCGCTCTTCCGCACGTCCTCGCAGCTCGGAGCCTCGCTCTCCATCGCGCTCTCTTAATCCCGTCCCGTCTTCATTCATTCACTCACTCACACTGGAGCACGGCTCGCGGTGTTTTCCTCTCCTTCCTTCTGGAAAAAAAAGTCGCTCGTCGTGCATGCGAGACTCGCTCGTGTGCGTCTGCTTCCACACACACACACACACACACGGTGTGTCCTCGTTCTTGTTTCAAGGGGGGGAAAGTCATCAACCTAACGGCTCGTTAAAGTGTGTGAAAGCCTCTTGTGTCGATGTGTGAATAGCACGAGTGTACAGTAGGACAGACAGCCAGCATCGCCTCTGCTCCTACTGCGCAGCCTGTCACTCACCCCCCGTCCCCCTAGTTAAAGAGCGCGCGCATGTGTGTGTGTAAGCGTGTGTGTGGGCACCAGAGAGGAGGGGTGAGGAGCTTCACTTCAAGACGAGCTTGCCATTCAGAATCAGATTTCAATCACAAAACCCGTCGCCCTTTTTAGTAAAATTAACAATCTTTTAAAGTTACTTTTCTCAAAATCATTGCAGAACTGCTTTTAGCCATGCTAAGTTCATCAGCTTTTACTGACACCCCGAATAGATAAGTCCATTTTCAAGGCGTCTGTTGTTTATGAAGTATGTATACCGTGAATAAACTATCTGTATGACAAAAGTTAAGTTTACTTACGAGTTTCCTTCAGTCGTTGTTTATTGGAACTGCGACCTCTGCTGGAGAGTAAAGTCCCTACAGACAGGGTCTATTTTGAGAACTGCAGTCATGCAGGAATAATAATTTAGGCCACGTGCAAAGATGAAAGTGATAGCGTTCTTTTTTTAATTTCCACTTTAAAGCTGTAAAGAAGTGCAGTTACATTCATAACGCAGGGATGAATTTGTTTTCCACAGATAAAAATATAAATGCAAATCTTAAAAATAGATATATTGCATGAAATCCTGAAGCAGCATAATTCAAACTGATTTCCTAAATGTAACTTTCACAATTAGATACACGTTGACACAAACAAATGAATAGATTTTTTTTATGCATATGTATACTTCCTGTTACAAAGATATTCTAAATGAGCCAAATGCAAAAATATCATGAAGTACATGAAGTTTGACGTTATTTGGTCCGTAAACATGAATAATGCAAATAACACTTTGAGTGAAATTACCAAAATTGCAGTACATTCAGGCAGCTTCTTGCTCATGAAGCGCATGCAGGCTGATGACGTACATAAGTGTATGCCTCACATACATATACAAACATATGATTAAGTCTGTCTCTCCTATTAACATGCATTTGGAGAGCTGGCTGCCAAATGAGAGCTAAATAAAACTGCACACTTCATATTAATAATATAATAATATTTGAAGCTCAAGTTGCTGCCCTTTCAGCGTTTAATTACATTAACTTGATACTCAAGTATCTTTGCTAAAATGCAAGCCAGTTTGGAGCAGGCTAAAGGCTAGCAATGATTTATCAAGAGTACAGGGCAGGAGGTTAAAGCAGCTGTGTTTGTGTTTGTGCGTTTGTGTGTGTGTGTGTGTATATGTATTCCTGCTATTGCCACTTGCACCATTAGATATCTTTTTGATTAAACACATATGACATGACATGAACACACCCACACACAAACATACATAAAAAATTAACACAAAGACGCACATGCTCACAAACATTTTGATTTGTAGTGTGTGATGCAAAATGGTGTACACATAACACATTCACATGTACCAATACGAACACAGACTCAAACAAAAGGGATACACTCTTTAATACACGCACGTTAACTTAAACTCTGGAAAATGGGCAGTCCATATGTTTTTTTCTTCCTTATCTGATTTTCCTGAAGGCATGGAAACGTTATCAAGCTTTCTGCCTCTCTTTCACTTCCACACCCATAATCCCGCTTTCTTTCTCTGCCTTGCTCTCTCTCTCTCTCTCTCTCTCACTCTCACTCTCTCTCATCAAATCCGTGATGGGATCAGATGAAAGGGTTCAATGATGTTCCTCTGGTGGGGTAAACCATCCCCTGAAAGAACAAACGAAGAGAAAAGTAAGATGTAAGCCACAGAAATACACTACATGCTTTCACTCATAAATGACTTACTTGCAGAGTGCATTTGGCCTAATTTTAGATGCCATTATAGTAATTATGTACTGTGCATTATACAACAATTAGTTACGACTGAATAATCTGATTGGACAAGAGGCATTTCACGAGTGGTCATAATAGACAGTAGCACCAGTGAGGCGTTTATATATCACTCATAATCCCAAATATTCGATTTAAACGACATAAACTGTGGGCATGGGTGAAAGTAGGTCTGTATGGTACACCATACTGAGGACGGCACAACTGCTTGCCACAAAAAGCACATTCAAAACCAGTCACAGTAGCACGTTCAGCAAGAAAACACATCTGATAACGTTATGAAATCTAAAAAATGCTTTGACTTCTTAATAATTGCTTCTAAGTCATACCAAATAAGTGTTCTATGGCTGCAAAGCTAACTAACTCCTAACACAAGGCTGAATTCTAAATCGCTCCCCAACCCCTGATCAAGGGCAACACTTGTGATGTGTGACAATGGATTGACATCAATTTTATCTTGGATTTAACCCCGAAGTTAACAGACTTGACATTGTAAAGCGGAATAAGTGAAAATATACAGGGAAACGTATAAGAATTTCAGGAGTCGGGCACAGCCGTGCTATATCCAGCAATACAGCACTTCCTCTTATGTGATATTGCTTAATTATACATAAGTGATATTGCATCAATGAATTACTGAGCTGTATATTAAACCCACCTACTGAATTTAAATTAATGTCTTTACTAACTCTACTAAACAATTAAAATGGGGCTTATTAAAGATATAGAACAGAAAAGATCATAAAAGAAAATATATCCATAGATTAACAGACAGCATCAAAGAACGGAGTTCGACTCACAGTAAATGGGTTGACGGACATCGGCCGCTGGACTTTGGAGGCAGATGACTCCAGTGCAGTGAAAGACGTGAAACCTGTAGGTGGTCAATTTAACAATCATTTTCAATGCCATTTGCTATTAATAATGGATTTATGAACTGAATTCATAATAATAATAGAATTTTTATATACTATATAATATATCCAGACTCTGCATAACAATTGCTGTTTGAAAATAAACAAAGATGCATGCAAAGCATTCACGCAAAAAGCACCAATCGTGCAGTGTGCTTTATTTTTGCCCATGTTCATCTCCACAACCTGGCTGAAGTATGAAGGTCTGCAGATGTGGTTGACCTGCATATTTCTCAGTGTATTAAATTAAGCATGCCCATGGTTAAGTTACTCAAGTGTCAAAGTACTTCTACAACTATCAGCAAGATTGTATTGAAAATGAAATTAATATTTCTGCTTATAGATTATTAACACGTTGCATTGATTTGCATAACATGCATTGATTAAGATTTATTAAACCACTTTTTTTTCTTTTTCTTTTTTTCTTTTTTTTTTTTTACATTTTATAGACTGTCTCCAAAGCAACACTTTAGCAACACCTACTGGTACACTAGTTGAAGTCTCTTTAGACTTAACTATTTTCCTTGACATGATCTTAATCTACAGTAAAATACTTCTTTATTTACTAAAATCACTTTGTCTTTTTTAAGTCTTTACTCTTTATTAGCAGCTATTTTATATTTCAAACTCTGGTGATTTTTTTTTTACATAGAGATATTATTATACACCTTTACACCCCTATATTACACTAATAAAAGTAGCCCATGCATAGTTGAAAATACAATCAGACTGTTGCAAATGTTATAACTCATACTTATAAAAGTATGAGTTACAATATTTGCAACAGTCTAATAGTTCTTTTAACAATGCATGAGCTACTTTTATTAGTTTTTTTTTTTTTAGTATAGGTGTGTTTCTCTATGTAAATGGTCAGCAGAGATTGGAAAATAAAATAGCTACTTCTAATGCATGAGTATGAGTTAGTGGGACTGACATAACCATCTGTAAGATACATTACTGTGCATTTTCGAGAGGAAGTGCATTAGACACAGGCTCATTTAGGGCCAGATTACCCATTTAGCTCGTGATTGACAGCCCGGAAAAGAAATGTCCCAGCTCACCATTTGTCTCTTGGTTAGTAGCTGGCTCATGGTGAAAAGCATTCTGGGAGGTGGGTGCAGGAAAGGAGGCTGAGTGAGGGAAGGCAGCTGAAGGAGAGGGTGACACGAGCGTGCTGCTATCACCTGTTAAAATGGAGAAAAATTTACAATAAAGAATTTAAACAAAGTACTGCTCTCACTATGTTTTTACTTTACTGGTTGAGTCAGTGTGTCCAGTGAACTGCTTGGTTAATGTGAGTATACTAAAATATGTATTAGAATGTGTTCACAATTACAATGATTTCACTATGTAACAAAGATGTGTACATCTACACCATTATGACGTGCACAGAATGTTTCACTGATCACAATTTCATTACATTTAAGCAAATGCTGTGGCCTCTTAAATTATAAATATTAATTTTGTCCCACTGGCTTTCATTCTAAGCTGATCAGAAGCAACCCCAGCCCACAATATGGAGTTTTCTGCTTTACTTTAGGTACGGATTTTACTTTATGAACCTATGAATTACAACTGGAAAAAGTAAATGGTGATGGCAAGAACAACTGCCCTGTCATCAGGCAAAACAGCTGCCATATTTTCCCACTGAGTACTTCTTGACCACTGGCTTGGCCACTTGCCAAAGCACCGCTGCCACATATCACTTTTACATGCAGTACTCAGACTACTGACTGCTTGCATACTGGGGATGCAAATAAATCAGGTTTCATAGCATGCACTTATTTTTATTAGTAGTTTTATTAATTTATTTCCTTATTGCTTGGTTTATACATATTGCTAGTCCATCTGTAGTGTGTCTCTTACGTTCCATACAGATCTCATAAAATGCATGACGGCATGAATTTTAGACATTTATTTCATTGTAATATACACTTCGGGTTTCTAACACCCATTCAAGGTGATTAAAAGACATCACTATTTCTTTCTTAAAATATTGGAAGATAATTCTTTAATAGGTATGAAAAAAGAACATAATCTCTCACTCACTCTCTCATTTATCATCTATAGCGCTTTGTCCTGTATTCAGGGTCACGGGGGGCCTGGGCCTCGAGACACAGGGCACAAGGTGGGTACACCCTGGACAGGTTGCCAATCCATCACAGGGCACATCAATTAACCTAACCTGCACATCTTCAAACTGTGGAAGGAAACCGGAGTACCCGGAGGAAACCCACCAAGCACTGAGCACCGAGCCTGGCTGGGAATTAAACCCGGCCCCTGGAGGTGCAAGGCGACAGTGCTAAGCACTACCGCTTAACATAATCTCTATGATTTCACAATTTAAGGCAAAAAAAAAAAATCACACAATCACAGTTTTATATGTGCAATATTTTGTGCTTGAAAAAAATTTCAATTTGATGTTCTTGTGTCATGCAAGTACACGAGACTAAGTTTGAACTTGGATTAAAAATGATTACTAACATCCAATAATTTATCTTAAATCTGGGATTAGAGTAATAGTCGTATGACACACAACAAGCACCCTCTAGCCGTGTGTGTGTGTGTGTGTGTGTGTGTGTGTGAGAGAGAGAGAGAGAGAGAGAGAGAGAGAGAGAGAGAGATTTGTTACACATTTAATCATCAATCTTAAAGTAAAGCTGGGATAAGACTCACCACTGGCTGTGCTGTTGAAGGGGTTACTGGGAGATAAAGTTGGCTGTGAACTGCTGGCTGTAGAACAGAACGGGTTTGGGAAATCTGTGGAAAATAATAAAAAGGAATATGTAGTGCATTCAGTTAACATAGTATCTTATAACTAATTAGACTTTTAAATTAGACTTTTTTTAATTAGGTCCAATTAAGGCCTAATTACATTGGGCCTAATTACATAATTTGTTGACATAAAATAGAGCTAATATCCTAGAGGATATCTCTATCTTTTACATCTCATTTCATATTAGTTATATCTGTATAGAAGTTAATCATACAGTATATGCATGTCTCGAAGAGCTTCAATGAATTACAGTATTTCTCCTTACACATTGAAGACGTTGGGTTGAAAACAACCGTCCACTTTTGTGTTTAGGTACCAATTTTATTCAAGCTGTGCCAGAGTACTTGGACTCAGTACACTGTTCACATTATGCAAATATAAAAAAAAACATTGGGGTCAAATGTTCTCAAATTCCTGCCCAAGTCCCTACTGTGAAAGCATCCTAAAGTGCTACCAAAACAACTCTGGGGCAAAAGTCTAGTGAAGTGTCAATCAGGGTTTGGTAAAAAAATAAAAATAAAATCTAAATCTTCATACTTTTCTAAAATATGAAAAACACCATTTAATCCATTATTAACAATAGAAAAACAATATGGCAAAAGCAAACCTAGAGGAGACCTTCTCAAAAAATCCAAACAAACAAAAATTCATCAAAGGTAAAGACAGATAAGCAAATACAAGGTCAAAAAAGAAAAAAAAAAGAATTCTAACAGTATAAATGTGCACACTGCGAAATAATTCACTCACTTGCAAATGTCTGAGCAGTTGAAGTGACCTCTGGGACACCTGGAGAGCTTGAAAAGAAAAATGTATCCTTAGATTCAAATGCAAAAACTAAATCTGTTACATCATCACAAAACAAACAGGAGCTGCTTTGTTGAAGGCTTTCATAACTGAGTAGCGAATAATTCAGTCCAGTAATTATGTACCTTGCAGGTGTGGAACTAGAAGAGAGTCTGTTGCCGAACAGGGTGCTGTGTTGTGGAGGGCCACTCGAGGGAGCTGTGGATGCAACTATAAAGACATATCAGTGTTGAGTCATCGAATGGCCTTGTCTCAAAAATCTTCCCTACAAAAGCTTTGCTTCGGTACTCCACCTCCGCTTAACCCTTATAACTGCACACTGAAATGCATCTCAAGCCTGTTTGTACAGGAGTAAAGTATTTTACAAATAACCTGCTGGAAACAAAAATCCATGATCACACTTAAATGTAAAGTAATAATGTAATATAACCCTAATCATATACGGCATTTAAATATATTGCCATTTTGTTACAAAACCTTTTCCCTGAATCTGCTGCTTTTCTTTTTAATATGACACAACAATAGCAAAATCAAGTTATACTGGAAGTAATGCTGTAGGCAAGACCTGATGTTCCCCTGTAAAAAGAATTTCTTAAAAATGTAATTGCCCTTTCATTTATTTCGAAACCATCCTATGAGCAACATAATGCAAAAAAATAAAAATAAAATAATAATAATAAAAACATTATCTGATGAAATGGTATGCAAAAGAAAGACTCGTATAAGACAACTGTACCTGTGGTGGATGTGTTGTCAGAAAAGGCCTGGTCGAGTTGAGACACAGCAGCATACCTGTCCTGAGAGACAAGTGGTGGTGCCTGAGGGCTTAGTGCACTAGGGGTAGAACCAAGACCTCCAAAGTCCAGACTTAGAGATTTAGGGACAGTCCTGAATGGTGCTCCACCTCCTGAGGATACTGTGCGACCTATAATAGTCACAGCATAGTGACTCAGATCAGGTTTTGTTTGAGCAACTACACTATACCATGACATACTGCTATATTACAATAAACTGCTAAATGCTGCATGCTGGTGAACCAGATGCTGCTAATAATGAAAGCAAAAAACGAATGCATATTATTTTACTGTAAAAATAGTTAGGTTACAATTTCTACTATAACAAAAACTATGGTTAAGCACGCTCTGTTACCTGGCGCGGTATGGACAACCACACCACGAGATGTTTTAATGATTATAAGAGTCCTGATGCTGGGCTTTAGAGGGGGCCAACGAAATAGGAGTTTGTGAGAGTGCTTATGACAGGCACGGAAAGACCTTCCCGTTTGGAGATGGCGTAGGATTATTAATTTAGGAACTTAAAAAACACAAAAGAAAACTGACAACACTTGTCTTTGGCTGTGATACCTTACCGGTGCTACTTAAATGATCTCACAAAGTGCGGAGGTATCAGGACCCTTTTATAGACACGCCGCCAGGTGAGGCATATCCAGGCTGATTGCGGCGTTGCCTGGCAACCGTGTGTCTATAAATGGCCGCGCCTTTGCCTGTTTGTAACACTGGAGCCTGCGGATCTGCCCGTTCCAAACACTGCAAAGCATTTTCGCGCGGCCCCTCATGAGACCTGTGTTATTACACATATCTGTGATATCTACGCTAATCTAAATCAGCTTTTTTGTTTTCTTTAAAAGCTGAGTTTGTTGGGACTTTAATATGTAAAAAAGCATTATATCAGCCAATTTCTCTTCCCTGTTAAAGCAGTAAATTTGGTGAGCCAGGGATTTAATTCATTCTTCAAGAGAGTCTATTGATTCGAATAAATAGATGAGATTCTGTGCATATTAACCTGTCGACCATGATTAATTTCTAGCCACAAAAATAGCAACTGAGCAAGAACAGAAAAAGATGGCTAACACCCAACTAAATTAGCAATAGAGTACACTGTTGTTGTTATAGCACTGGGTTACACCTGTATCTGCATACAGAAAGAGCACCAAAGCCTCATTAATACAAGTCAGACTAATACTATAGAATGTAGTGCCACCTTTATAGCTTCAGTTTGCATATTTGAATGTAAGAGCAGCAAACCAATGTGCCAGCCCAAGAAAAATGTAGCAGCGTCAAGGTTATAAATCACAAAATTCTTTTCGATTTAGACATCTCAGAGCAGCATCGTTTTTCTCCCCCCTCTTCAACACACACACGTCAGTGACCTGCAGAATGTGCCAGTATGGGCCACATCCTAAATATATCTAAGCTTTAAAGCCTTTTTTCTTTTCGTCAAAGAACAGAGTGTCTGTCCTTGACCTGTTGGTGCTGGGATGCAGTGCTTTAAAGTCTGAGGGTGGAGGCTGTGCAAAGGCAGACATTCCAAACCTGACTAGGACACCACTGGCATTTAGGTCTTGATTCAAATATCACTAACACTTTTTGTCTCTCCAAAATTCACATGGTACACATCAACACACAGAGAGCACAGTGTGACATTCTAGACGTAATACATAATAATAATAATAATAATAATAATAATAATAATAACTATGGGAGCATGCATGGAACACAGCATATACTGTAAATACACCACCCAGCCAAAAAAAATGCACATTCAAATATTTTGTTGGACCGTTAGCTTTGATTAGTGTGTGCTTTAGTTTTATTCAATTCATTTACAGTGGCTAGAAAAAGTAAGTGAATTGAAACATGATCTGATTTTCAGCAAGTCACAAATATAACCAAGAACAATATTTCCAATCTGACAAAACACAGTCATGCTTATCACGTTTATGTCCTAATTGAACACACCCATTAGACATACAAAGTGATTGCGGTGAAGAAAGACAAACTGTATTTTAATAGTTGGTTAAAGCACCTTTGGCAGCAATACCCTCTAACAAGTGCTACCTGTAACTGAGGATTAGACCTGCACAATGTTTGGTAGGAATCTTTAACATTCTACCTAGAACTGGTTAGGATGCCTGGTGTAAACGGCTCTACTGAGGTCAGTCCACAGCATCTCTACTGGGTTAAGGTCTGGGTTCTGAATAAACCCCTCCAAAAGGCATATTTTGGGTTTCTGAAGCCAATCTGTAGTAGAGTTACTTCATAGTTTAGCATTGTTGTTCTGCTTCACTAAACTTCTTTTGATGTTCAGCTTGCAATCATCCACCCTGATATTAACCTGTAAGATGCATTGATAAACTTAGGAATTTGTTGTCCTCTTCACAATAGCAAGTAGCCACAAACCATGATGCTCCCTCCACCGTACGTCAGTGCTGGCATGACGTTTTCATCTTGGTATGCAGCTTCTATTTTTATGGCTGCTGTGGGTTCTTCCAAAACAATTTTGTCTTCATGTCATCTGTCCACTTTTTCAGACGTTTTATAGAATGTCAAGGTTATCTTTGGCAAACTTCAGATGTTTTTCTGGAGAGCAGTGGCTTTTCCCAGGATGTCCTACCATGGATACCATGCATGTTCAGTGTTTTGCATGATGTTGACTTACTAGCAGAGATGTTATCCCGCTGAAATGAATCATTCAAGACTATACTGTAGCTGTTACTCTAGGCTTCTTCTTTTTTTTTTTTTTTTTTTACTTCATTCAGGATTTTGTGTTGTCCCTTTGGTGTGTTCTTGGCTGTGAAGCCATGCAAATGGAGAGTAGCCACAGTACCAAATCATTTCCATTTGAAGGCTATTTGTCTAATTATGGACTGATGGCTAAGATTACTCTGTAAGCCCTTTTAGCTTCATGCAAATAAACAACTCTTGATTGTAAGTCTTCTGAGATCTCTTTTTTGTGAGGCATCAGCTGATGATGCATGTGACTAGCACACTGACATTTCTTTGAGTGTTTTTATAAGTTGAGTTAGCTCTAAACAACAACTCCATTCACAGTTCATTGATTGGACATGATTGCTAACACCTGACTCCAGTTGGCGTTGGGTAACACCAGAAGCCTAGTGTTTCTCTTACTTTTGCTCCATCACTTTGTATGCTTGTGTTCACTAAAGACATAAAAGTAACTGATTGTGTTTTATCAACTTAGAAATCTTACATTTATGCAGAAAACCAGGAAATAAAAAATGCTTCACCACTTCCTTTCTTGCCACTTTATTTTTGTCTAGGATTGCGTTAGTTTTTGGCCAAGACCTTGTATTGATAGCCACTCCATAAAGCATGGCTTCTCAAAGTCCGGACTCCGGTCTAGATCTGATCTGGGAATTAGAACCCAGCCAACCTCAAATTAGGAATGCAATAATACAATGTAATAAAGTGTATCATTTCTACTTTTAAATAAAGTTATATACCTGCTATTAGTTTTGTAGTCTATCTGGACCCTGCAATGCTGGCTCAAGATTAAGGCTAAATATAATCGTTTTATGGCAATGCTAACAGCCTGTACAAGGTTCAAGGGTTTGCTAACAGATGCCTCGGTATTTAAAAATTAGCAAGGTAGCTAATGGCTAGCGGACTTTTACATTCTGTCCTGAGGACACAAAAAAAAGATATTTTTTTATAAATCATCTCAATTTCACTATTAAACATTGCTGCGATTTCTAAAGCCATTTTTAAATGCAACTTCATACAGTGTTTAAGTGGTCTCTGGTCACAGTCATCCATAAATTTAGTCTGACCACTTTTTTACCCACAAAGTTCATCATTGGAGAGTTCTTAATGGCAGTAATTTCAGCAATCACCCAATTTGTTTTCTGTGCTTGAAGCACAGCAATAATTTAACCATTTTCCACCACCACCGGATTCAGACATGGTTGTTTGAGAAATGAGAAGCTACTTGCTGCATCAGTAAGGGTCGAAAGATTAATGGAATTGTCCGATTAAAGGCACATTTCTATTCACTCATAAAAAATCTTTTTTTCTGGCCGGGGAGTGTAATATGCAGAAGCGGAGTCTTTTCTAGCAAAAAAATCAACCTGCTATCAGCTTTATATTAATGATCAACAGACAGATAAATACCAGGGTAATGCGTGCACATGCAGGCGTGCTGTCAAAGCTCACCAGCTTACCTAGTGTAAAGCTGTTTTTGAAAGTGCTACTTGCTGAAACGTTTAAAAAGACAAAACTCAGAAATAGCATAGACAAAGTTTTGCATGGTTACTGTATGTGTATTAGTATTTGTGTAAACGGATGTGTGTACCTGAAGGGCGTGGAAGGGCAGGGAAAGACGGAAGGCGACTCTGGGGTCCCATTCCTGGAGAAATTGTTCCTGGTCTCTGCCGCTCCATCCCACTTAACAGGGAATCTGAGAAACAGGAGGGAAAGCTGTCAGTTGATAAATGGAAGAAACTAGACAGAATGAAATAGAGCGAAGAGAGATGAGATGACCCTAGAGAGAAAAAGAGAGAACAAAAGAGAATGTGAGGAATAAAGTGGGGAGAACAGTGTAATTAAGAGAAAAAGAAACAAGAGAAGTGTAAAAACAAATATGTGCGGTGAGGTGATATGAGAAGTAAGAATGTGACAAAGGCAATGGAAAGAGAGGAAAAACATAAGAGTAGAGATGAAAAAAGAGGTGCATAGTCAGTGCCTTTAATAGTGTGGTCTCTAAAGCTCTGAGATCGAGTGGGTCGAGCTGTAAAAACCTCTGTGCGAACATCAGCTGGAGACACAGCTGGGACTCTATCCCATGATGGTAACTGAGCCTGGGACTGCCAAAATACACACACAGACACACACACACACTACTTTCAATTTTACCAATTAACAGAAACATGCTGTTTGTTTGTTGTTTGTTTGCCCAATATAAATAACATACACATTTCTATAATATATACAGATACACTGATCACCCATAAGTTTAACACCATTAACATTAAAAGAGCATTGCACTTGGGTTCTCCTTGTGCCACTAGGTTGGCTCTGGCCCCTTAGGATGAGGCTTCATAGGACCTCTAGGGGATGGTGCCGTACCAATAAGTTTGCAGCAGATCCCTTGGATGCTGTAGGTCGCAGGATGCAGCCTCCATGGATCAGGCCTAATTGTTCAACGGATGTCATGGATGCTTATTCAGATTGGGATCTGGGAAGCCTGGAGGCTGCCTCAACAACCTTGAACTTTGCCTGCTAGATCCTGTGCACTGGGTGTTCTGGTACATTTCAATTATGACAGGTTTTGACATTTTTAGTGATTTGTGCTGCATTGATTTTTCTGTGGAATCAGCCAGACGGGCTGGTCTTTGGTCCCCATGGGCATAGATGAGCTATAAACCTCTCTCCAGTTTTTTTTTTTTTTTTATATAATATATAATTTTTGTTATTAAATTTATCAGTCAGTAGTGTTAATGTTATAGCTGATCAGTGTACATTTTATAGTCACAGGTACAGGTATGAGGACATCTAATCACACTCATATATGGTTTCTTAATCAAATTGTTGCGATAAAGAAAAAAAGCACACAATTTTCTAGAATGTTCTCTATTTCAGTTTCCCTTCACAGGAGCTGGTGCCTAGTTCAGACCTGTTCCAGAATGATGTATGTGCGCACATTAAACAATGCAGTTTGTTTTAATATATGACCTCTAATATCAAGTCAGGCATTAAGCCACAAAGTTTAGTTTTCCCGCTATGGCCAATAGAACGCAGTAGGTAAAATGTATAACATTTTTTAATTTCAGGAAAGAAATAGGTTGAAAAAATACTTTATTATGCTGATTCTTCAACACAACTGAGAAAGTGTTAAATTCTAAACAATATTTTAAAAAACACTATCCAAGCTAGTTACTTAAGTTACTTAAAAACATGCTTTTTTTTAATTTTTTTTTTTACTATTTATCCACTCTGCTGGTAACAGGAAAATCCTAGTGTCAAAATGAGGATGAGATTTCTTTCTTCTTATTATGTCACAGAATCCATGTTTAAATATTCCCCAAATAGGTTTCAACATGTTTTTCAGAAACCCTCCTTATAAACAAACTCCCACTGGCCATTTCTCTGCAACCGGACATGTTACACTAATAAATGTGGAGTCAAAATGTGACTTAATACCTGATTATATATGATGTGTCACATACTGTATGTGAAGCACATCTCTTTCTAACCAGGGAGAAACCTCTCTGCACCACTGAGAAGTTATTGATATTTATGAGTGCCAGAGGACTATGAAAGGAATTTATACAATTGCTATCTACAGTATACAGAGCTTATAATTATGATTTATTTTGTATTTTTAAGGGGCTTAACATGATGTACCTATAAATTTTGCACATTACTGTATTTTCTTTTATTTATAGGATTATCTCTGGTTTTCTCCCAGTCCATCTCTCTCACCAAAGCACGTGAAGGCCGGGCTGCAGGGTTCAGTGGGTGTCCAGATGGAGTCTGAGCAGGAGGCTGAACTCCTGTACTCCATGGAGGCTCTATATCCCTCCTGCCTTTACTCTTTGAGAAATGCCTACAAAATGAATTTATGCTCCATAAGGATTTCCATATTGCAGTCAGTTGCCTCATAGTCTAGTTCAGAGATGTAATACAACTTAAAGATTCATCTTGACCAAACTCACCATTTCTTTCTCTCATACTTATCCTGAAGAAATTCTTTAAACTTCTGTGAGTCACGTCTGTCAAAAGAGCCATCAGTCTTTGGGTCAAATGTACAGAGCCACATCCTTTTCCCAACCTGCATGCACACAAACCAGAATAGTGTCTCTTTAGATTGCCATTCAGCTCATATAACCATGCAGTATAGTAAAGGACACAGTAAATAATGCACATCCTTGTAAATATTGAGTTTTGTACATATATACATTCAATATGATTCATCCAGTACCGACAGCAAACCCATCCAATCATCATCTTGTCATTTTTAATCATATCTACAATCCATATCAGCTACAAACACCAGCTCTTTATTCAGGCAGAGGAGATTGAATGACTCAGAGATTTGAGACCTGCATTTCAGAAGTATTTTAACAAAAAGAGCTCCCACCAATAAATCATTTGCATATCCACAAGGGATTACTGCTGTAATGAGTGAAAAGCTTTTAGTGGTATTATGTGCAGTGTGTGTGTGTGTGTGTGTGTGTGTGTGTGTGTGTGTGTGTGTGTGTGTGTGTCAGTAAACGGATGCAGGTGCATGTTGTGTGAGAATTCTAAAGTATTTCAGGGCCTTGACAAATACCCCACATTTCTACCATTTTATCTCTACTCAAAATTCATGCAGTAACCAGGCTAGACCAAGAACTCATACCCTCCTGACCACACACACACACATACACAGAGTAACTGCAACATTCCTCAAACATACTTTACACCATCCTGCAAATCCATTTTCAGCATGATGAAACAAACTCTTTTTACACTCAAAACTATATACAGGCTAGTCACAGACCATGTGCACACTGCATGGTCTGTGCATGCAGGGTGCACATGGTGTATAATTTATACAGCATATTCTATTAGTGTGGATTTTTTTTTCTCATGCATAATGCATGAACAGCAGGTTTGATAGTGAGACCAGAGAATGCTTTGCACCATTACTGCAAATTCATAAAATGGATGAAAGCACTTTCAATCAAATCAAAGAACTCTATATAATTATTGACACAATTACACTATGCTTTTAAATGCGCAGGATTAACCCTAGCAGGGAAACATAATCCTTCCCATCCAATTGCCACCTTAACTCCCAACACATCTTTTGGCCTATTTAGCCAGATATTATCTCATAATATTCTCTATACTGTATCACTCAGTCACTCATCTTCTATACTGCTTTATCCTGTATTTAGGGTCGCGGAGACCTTAAGCCTATCCCAGGAGGCTTAGGGCACGAGGCAGGGTACACTCTAGACAGGGAGCCAATTCACCGCAGGGCACACACATCTTTTGGAAAAACTCACACACACACTATGAGCAACTGGGGAATGCCAATTAGCCTAACCTGCATATCTTTGGGCTGTAGGAGGAAACCCACCAAGCATGGGGAGAACATGCAAACTTCATGCACACAGAGAGGGGAACCGAGCCTGGCCAGGAATCAAACCTGGACATTAGAGGTGCAAGGCGACAGTGTTAACCACTACACCACGTGCCACCTCCATCCTGTACAACATGCAACATGAGATATATTCAGATGTGTGAAAAAAAAAATATGGGCTTGTTAGGGGAAACAACTTAGTGGCAACTGGATCCTCTTGTGTTAACTTAAGGAAAACCTAGATGAGACAGTTGTGTAAAAAAGCTGTCAAAAAAAAAAAAAAAAACTAATTTTTACCATGAATTTAAATGAGCTCATCATACATTTTGCACAAAGGAACATACAAGATGTTCTTTAGATGGCCATCTTGCTAAATCTAATCTGCAGCAGACTAAAACAGTTTAAAACCACACACACACACACACACTCCCACACAAGATGACACTTTTTACAAGAAAAGATTTCCAATTTCCCTTTCAGCCCATAGATTTAATTTAAAGTTCGTCTTATGCAATCTAATTAGGCCATATGGGGCGTGTCTATAACATGACCACGCCCATTCCGATTTACAACCCATCATCTGCGCGCGAGAGCGCCCTCCACTTACCTCGTTGCCATGGTTTTGCAAAAACTCTACTTCCTGTTGGGAAAAGGTTGTCATGGAGATTGACTTGACCCTGTGGGGCGGGTTGAGCCCCCTCCTGGAAGGAATAAAAGAGAGGAAAAACGCTGGGGTTGGATTGTTAGACTAGCCGGAAACAGAAGAAAGTGCATTAAAGGAGGAAAGTGACAAGCTGGGGTGGGTGTGGGATGTGTGAAGAGGATGGAACGAAAATGTCAAACGGAATATGATACAGAAATGAACCATAATGCATTACAGCTATGATGTGATTAATGTTGGTGAAACAGTTGCGATGGCACTATCAGACACGGGGAATGTGAAATCTGCGTGTCTAATCTTGTGCTGCGTTAAGCGAGCTTGCTGACATGCAGGGAAAAAGGGCTTAATGATGCAAAACCTGCAACCGTGACGAAATGAAACGTTGCACGGGCGCGATGTGAGGGCACGCCTGAAAAAGATGACAATGTAGTAAATTACCGCTTGAATGAAGACGCACGAATCATTCTGCGAGTCTGCTGGAGCTCAGTGTGAGGCAGGGTGAGAGGTGGGCTTGTCCTGGCTATCCATGATCATACTGTGATCTACTACTACATGAGGATCAGGTCTGATCAGACGGATCTGTTGCCTACAGCACTGAAGTTAACATGCGCATATTAATGCTACTCCACTACTGGGCCTGTGCGTGGTTGTAATAGCGATCTGAAAGATAACATAACACGATAGTAGGGTACTTACAGCATTCCGGAACATGATGTGCAAACGAAGCAGCCGACCGTGATGTCGGTGTAAGTGACCCCAGGCTGGCCGCACTCGAAGCAGTGTTTGTTGGGGCCTGTTTGCGCCAGCTCCCGGACCTTGCGTGCGCAAATCTCCTGGTTATCCCGGTGCTTTCGGTTCGACATGCTCCTGCCTTGGTTGCACACACACACACACACACACACAGTTCTCTGTCTCTCTCTCTCTCTCACACACACACACACACACGCGTGCACAGCGCCTGTATAGTCTGCAGCAGGGAGACGTGAACTGGTGCTCCGTTAATCTGCACTCGGTTCCTCCTGCGTGTTTCTCACGTCCGCCTTCTGCGACTGCATAATCTTCAGACGATTTATCTCAGGGATCTCGCATGCATATTTCACAGGCGTAGTCACCCTGCTGTCCACTTGAGTTTTTCTCTCTTCTTCTTATTAATATTACTATTATTATTATCCCTGCACATTTACTTATATCCATTGCTGTCCATGATCAGAGCGCGCCTTAATACACATCCAGACCTAAACCCTGTCCTGCGCTGTGCTGGTGTTGCGTTTGCCACGCATTCATGACCATCGTGTTACTACATGGTCTAAGCTGATGAGAACCCGCCCGTCCTTCCACGAAGACACGACGCTCTGCTGGAGCGATGACAGAAAGCTGGGATTTGAGGACAGAAATCCGCGCGCTGATATTAAAAAAACAAAAACAAAAAACCCAGTACGAGCAGCAACAGGATGCTGCAGCTGCCAAAAACAATTGAGTAACGCAATAGAGCTGGCCGTGAAACGCTTTTGGTTTTCTTTTCACCTGCGTATCTAGTGCGATCCACAAGACACGTTTTACTGCCTAATGTTTATCATGCCATCGCTTTATTTAGAAGTCACCACGCAGTTTTGAAAATAAACTCTGCTCCTATATATATGGTGAATAGCCTATATGAATATAATGTCGGCACACTGATGCCGAAACATTGATTAAAGAAATAAACAAATGTGAATAGATTTTAGTTAGACACCTCTGGCATAATGATAATCTATTTTGATAGAAAACCAAAGTAAATCAGTCAGTTTTGCCTGTCACGTGGTTAAGAAAACTAAAAAAAAAAGAAATGTCAAATTGTCGCATGACCACCAGATGGCGCTACTTGTTGCGTTTTTGACTCTTACTCACTCGCTCATCTTCTGCACCACTTCATCCTGTATACAAGCCTGTAGGCTATCTCAGGAGACTTAGGGCACGAGGCTGGGTACACCCTGGATAGGGTGCCAATTCATCACAGGACACACACACACACATATAAGCGCTCACACGTGCATTCACACACTATGGGGCAATTTTGGGAACGCCAATTAACTTCTAATCTGCATGTCTTTGGACTGTGGGAGGAACCCGGAGTACACAGAGAAAACCCACCATGTATGGGGAGAGCATGCACACCCCATGCACACAGACCTGAGGCAAGAAATCGAACACCGACCTCAGAGGTGCAAGGCGACAGTGCTAACCACTATGCGGTCGTGTTTATAACTAAGTATTCAATTATAACAGCTGCACATTGTGAATAGGACATACATTATTTATTATAGTCTATCAAATAACCAAAACACAAACACACACACAGATGCATTTGTTTCTCATACATTTATTAGACACGTCTAAATATATAACAAATAGTATAAAGTGGACTAAAAATATGATGATGACACAGGGTAATGTGACTTCTATGTTTTACATTTGTACACGTTTTTAAATGGCTCAAGCAGCTCCAACTTCCTTGTGTTTTTAAAGTGCCTTTATAATCTCTTTGCGCGTAGTGTCAGGTGCAGCACAACAGGTTTAACCGGTAGGCCTACACTTGCACTTGTAGATGCTAGTCAACCTGTCTCAACAGTTTCTAAAGCAATTATATATTGCTTCTGAATAGGGATAATTCCCGACAGTATAAAGAAGCTTCTTGTGACGTAATTAGGTACACATACCTTCTGTAGATACTCACTTGTTTTTTCACCAGGTAAATGTAATATATAGGTGGGCTTTTTTTATTACTGTAATGCCTGTTAAGCTTTTTTGTTGCTATACACCAGGAATTGTCATTCACCAGGGGTTTTCAATCTGGGGATCTGATTTTTATTAAAGGTCAAAGCCCTGGAACAGTTAGCCATGAACAAATGACTTTTATTAAACTGACCACCACATTATAACTTACAAGAAATGTACATTTACATTTAAGGCGCTCTGAGACAAAATACATTCAAACCTAGTAGAAAAAATGCCACAGTTTGAGTGAAATCAGATGCTTAAACCAAAGCAGCTCTAACTTTAAAGCAACTTACATGCAAGTGTCATAAATATTCAAAATACATTCCAGTGTATTTTCATGCCAGAATAAACAAACTGCTGATTAAACAAACTGGCTTTGATGAAAAACACAAGACACTGTAATAACAAGATGATTTTAAAGTAAAAGTTACATGATGTCTTAACAAGCCTTTCACATGTTATGTCTAAAAACATATGGAAAACGCTAGACATGCTTCTTTTTCCTCCTTTCAAATGCAGTCGCCGGCTTTCTCTGTCATGGCATCTACTGTGGCGCTTTTCATCACCCTTCAAGCGTGAAGAAAACATGGAGAACTTCATCAGCTAATCCAGGAGGACAAAAAGAGTGAAGCTTTTTGGATTTGTGGGTTCTTGTCACATAACCTGCTGTGTACTTGCGGCATTCTGAAAAGTTGGGATTTCACAACTCGCTGCGGCGTGGACGTGCTAGGAAAACGCATAAGTGTCGCAAAGGTGTCGCTCTCTACTCTCTCCATTTAAAATGATGAAATTTAGCACGCAAAACACGTGAGCTACCCCGGAGACAGTTGAAATACAAACAGCCTAGTCTGAGAAATGACACAGTCTGACCTTAGTTAACTACCTAAACCTTGTTACATAAAAAGGTGTGGTTGCTAGGCGGAGACACTTAGCTTTTCTTTGCATATTTGGACCGTGACATCCTAGTAGCACCGGGGGCGTAATGTACACTGACAGAAGACTCTGAAGTCTCATTTTTTCCATGTCCGCAGGATAGAATGTAAAATCCTGTTAGTCGTTAAACAATGTGACATTAAGCAGCATACTGGCTGTTAAAGTTCCCATGACAACGATGTCAAACTGGGAAACTTGGGAATGAGTTAAAATCTTGGGCCAGGATCACTAGAACGATCTCCAAATAGACTACACAAAACTAACAATTTATTGATGAGCACGTCTTCATTACATTGCATTATTGCAATGCTAATTAGAGATGTGGGCTGACTTGCTGTGCTGGCCCTGTACACAGTAGGCAAAGGTGTCTGCTACATCCGTTAGAGGAAAAGGGACCACAGTAGGACCACATTTTTGGGTGGTGGATCATAAAGCTTGCACTGCTGCCTGCCACAGCCTTATGGTCCCAGGTGTGATCCTGCACTTGGGTTACTGCCTTCTGGGTAAATTCTCATCTTCTGTTTCAAATTTACTTGATTCCTCCCATCTCCCAAAACAATATGCCAGTGTGGGTGGATTGGTCAGGTTAACTTGCCTCTGTGCGTGTGTGTGTGGTCACCTATCATAAGCTGGCATCCCCTCATATAAGCACCTGATCCAATGTCACAGAGAGTAGGATCAATGAGATTGCATATTTTAATCACAGTTGAAGCATTCTATCTAACAAGATTAATAATCATTATCAAGATCATTAGTTAAATGGTTAAAATCTATAGGAGCACACAGCAATGTAAAATTTGAAACAGAGTTTAAATGCTGTACACAGAGGCTCGTTTTCTTGTGTGTTTTGCTAAGTTCTGAGGCGTGATGTCCGGTTCACCGTCAACTTGCGGAAACCCGGAAGCGGAGCGCGTGCTTCGAGCTGAGGGGGGCGGACCAACAAACGACCAACCTAGGCTCAAGAGAGAAAGAGAGAAGAGTGCCTGTAGTGAGGACTGTAATTATTCCCCGAGGAGACGTCATTATAGTTTTTTTTTTAATTCTTATTAGTATTACTCAAAATCAAGATCAGCGCGGTAAATGCGCGTGCACGCAATTAGTCTGGTTAAATAGTCGGAAGTTTGGCGCGCAATGGAGCGAATGATCTCGCGCACTGGATAGGAGAACGACAGCTCTCTTGACGACTCGCACTCGGCGTTTATTTATTTATTTTTATTTATCATATAAACTAGTTGTATTTTATGAATGTATGTATGTATTTCCAGACGGTTTCGGACGTGTGGATAGTAAGGTCAGGTACTTGTTACATAAGTATGAGTTTGGCACATCCGAGGATTCAGCTGGGATTGTGTTTAAGTTTCCAAACGCGCCTGTAAATGCCTCTGTGTGGTTAATTCGGAGAGCCCATAATGAGAGCGACATTTCTGGACACAGTTTAAATAGGACTGATTTTAGGGTGAAATACAGGAGGACAGCTACAGGCTGGTACAGCTCATGACACAAGAAGGAGTAATCATATCTGTCGTTTATTTTTTATTTTTTAAAAACATCATATCACTGACAGAATGACTATCCAGATGGAATTTGAAGAGTGCTTAAAGGACTCCCCAAAGTTCAGGTAAGCCTTTAAATAACTCTGTTAGAGAAACAATGGAAAGGGCTTTCTAATGATACCAAGATCACCTTGCTGGGACAAATATTGGCAAAGGTTCAGGATCTAGAAGGTCACTCCTTAAGACCAGAGTAAATGTGAATTGATAGGTTTAAAACTTCCATTAAATCTCATTAAAGCATGTTTTTAATCAGTTTAACAAACTTCCCCGTCCTTCTAGTTCTTGGTTAATCTTTAGTGCAAATATTCCTCCGTGTTAGTGGCTTTGTCATTATAAATTGTAACTTTGGACTGCAAAGCTTGCTGGAGCTGTTGGTAATACTATTACGATTGCAGTGGAGTGAAACACACACACACGCACACACAAAGTTCCGGGAGGTCCAGACGTCCCGGCGCTGGAAAGAATAGGTTTGGTTAGAGGAAAGGATGAGATTGTGGGGATTGTAAGGACAAAAATTTACTCAACACTGATGACATGGAAAAGCATCTTGTCCCCGATGTATGCTTAAAGTTTTAAGTAGTGTTTTGTTTTAGGAGAAGGACAAATAGGATTTTGATAAATAAAGTTTTGGCTGTGTGTTTGTGGTGGGGACAAAACGGAGGCTCAACTTTTTCATTCCTGCTTAGTCAAATTATAGGTTCATTCGAGCCAAGGAGAGAGTGACTAAAAAGATCTAATACTAGGTTGTAGTTGATGTTGTGTCGGGTGTGGCTGCATTGCACAAAAGTGATGGTGACAGTACTACTGACATCAATTCTTTCCAGCTTGCTTTGATCATTATCTACAATAAATGCAGGATAGTAGCCCTTGTTCAATCATTTAAATTGTTCTCTTCAAGGCCTCTGTGTGGTTAGTTCGGAGAGGGCCCCCCCCCCCCCTCTCACTCACACACACACACACACATTCACCCTTGCCTTGCTGGTGATCATACCCAGCGGAAAGTGTGAGTGTACAGTCCTGTGGATGACATGTTGCAGTTAGATAGAGTTAGAGATGGGGTGGAGTGGGTTATAGAACTAGGTCACAACAAGGAAGAAATCCAGAAATACTCTTTCTTTCTCACATTCTCTCTTTTTCCGTGTTTCTTTCCTTATCTTTCTATGCATTCTACTGTGTTATCTCTTTGGATATGAGTGTCTTGCATTCTTTGTTTTCTGTCAAAGAACCACCAAGACATTTTAAGCAAATATGCATCCTGTCGCAGCCTATTTGGATAGGACAATGGAATGGCTGGAATAGTGATTAAGAAAAGCCTCAGACTTAAACATAATCCAGGCCACTTCTCTATAAAGTGCTGCCTCCCGTTGCTAGGTGATGCCAGTGTGGGGGATGGGAGAGACAGGAAGTAAAGCGATACCAACATGATAAACATGAGACAGGAAGTGTGTTTTTAGGGGTGGATCTCTACGGAAACATCTCGAGTACACTGGTGTATGTAAAAACAAGAAGCTAAGTCAATTAAACATGCCATAGTTATTAATTATAGAGTTGGTATTGTGCAGTGAGGGCTGCCATCACAAACACACAAGCAATGCATTGTAGCTTGCAGTTATCATTCATCGGTTTCCATTATTCTTTCTGTCTAAAAATGTTAAACACAGGCCTGTATATTGCAGAGGGAAAAAATAGCGTTCTTTTTCTCCTCTCGTGCTCTGCTCTTTGCTTGTGTATCTGCGTGAAAGTGCTAGCGGAAGCCACAGGGTCTGAAATACTGTGTGTATGCTCAAAAACCCATGTGCAAGTTAGATGATAGAAGATACTGAGTCTTTCTCTCTCTTTTTCTCTTTCTTTCCTGCACACGCATGTAGATTCATATCCAAGTTATACATAGAAACAAACACATAGCAGCCTTCCTTAATTTACCAGTTTTGTTTGGAATTGTACTGCAAAGGTAGTGAATTTCCTGAAGTGTGTGTGTGAGAGAGAGGGACAGAGAGAAAGAGAGGGAGAATAAAAAACATGCCCTATATGCTTACTATGGTTTTCTGTTATCAGGTCGCAAATTGAGGGAGTAGAGGTGAATGTGAATGAACTGGAGTCACGACTCGAAAAGGTGAGGTGGATCCAGAATGAGTCAAATGATTTTTATTTAAATGAAAGATAAACTGTTGACTGTAAACTTAATGAATCATTGTGTTCCTATTGTCAAATTGCTCCATTTATGAGAAGCGTCACTTTTCCCCTCGTTCCTCTTCAACAGCCCAGTTTGGTGCAAAGAGATAGTATTCAAACATGTTTACATGAACTGAAAGAGGAATTACTATTTCAATGGCTATTTCAATGGCTTTTAACCAGTCCCTTGTCCAATTCCTCATCAAGGTAAAAGTTCTCACTAAGGATAAACTGACTGTGTAAACTTCCATGCTTGCAATGGAGTATATTCATGATATTGTATGCCTGACATCAGACAGTTTAAACTATTTAAGATGTGTATCAGTGTGTCCATGGATCTGTTTGTCTGTGGTTGTGGGTGGATATGTTTTTGTCTGAGTTTATATATATAATATATATATATATATATATATATATATATATATATATATATATATATATATATATGAGCCTTATGTGAGCTTATGTGAGTGATCGATCAGTGAGTCTGTTTAGAACTGCTTGTATTTTTATCATGATGAGTTTCAGAATTATACCTGGATAGTGATTTTCCACATAGAAATGCCAGTATAAATGCTCCAAAATGCATTAAAAACAGATTGCTTAAGACTTCAGTGGGGGGCTGAGAGGACTTAACTATGCCAAGTTATATGCAACTGTAAAGGCATGTGTCTCCCTAAGCCACTTTCAACAAACAAAACCCCTCCTAAGACATTACATCATAACACATGTGGTCCATGACGGCTGAGATGGATACTGTAATGAAATAAAAAATAAAGATTAGCTTTTATAACTTCTAGCTTTTTTAATAATTCAAACAAAAATGAGGAACAAAACAGGAAATTTGTGGTCAGGTGTAACAAGACGATTAAATTTACATAAAGGGCCTGCAGAAAGCATAGGCCTGTAGTGATTAATTTTCTTTTGCTGTATTGCGACATTCAATTTAAGTACATTTAAGTGGGATATCTTTCTGTTGCTGATTTCAGAACTGTTTGAAAATGGTGTAATGGATAAGTATTTATATTTTAGCACTAGAAATTTGGGATAGTATTTTTAAATGTAATTAATTTAAAGCTTGCACTAAATATGGTAAACAGTTTGTACCTATGTATTCTTTCACAATAAATATCTCTGACTTTTAAGAGGACATAGCTAAAATAGCAGATCAGATTATTTTTGCTGTCATGAAGGCCAAGGAACTGACTGTGGAGCCGTAAGATGAAGTTGTTGGAAGGATTTATACATCATAACCTTGTCAGGAGCACCGTGAAAACTGTTATAACAAAGTGGAGAAAAATATGGAACAACACAGATACTACAAAGGCAAAATTGAGTTGGGCATTTGTTAAAGAAGTATCCACAAGTCCAGCTACAGCACTGATTAGGTTACAGAGCTGAAGAAGACTGTTACAGAAAACATGAACGAATTTGGAAAAAGATTCTGTGGTCTAAAGCTAAAGGATAATGTTTGGCACAAACCTAATAAATCATAGCACCACGGAAACTATTTCTATGATGAAGCACATTGGTGGTAGCAATTGTACTGAAGGGTTATATCAAATAACTGACAATTTAGACACAATCTGACCATGTATTTTGTTTATTTTTGCTCAGACCAAAAATGGTCACCAAAGAAACCACAATTGGAAAAAGGATTCCATATTGAGATTCCAACATACTGTTAAAACAACTGTCATAATAAGTATTATAATGGTGTCATTGTAAAGAACTATTTCTAGGATGGAAATATTTATATAGTGAATACAGACAAAGAATACCAGTGATAAAGTTTTATTAGTAAAATAATACTCTTGTAACGCTGGTTCTCTAAATGAAGTAGTGTAAAAGAACTAGCTGTTTTATAATTATCATTTGAGCAGTTTTTTGATGTTTCTAATGAAAACAAAAAAAAAAATCTGATGACGTAAATACTTTATTTAGTTTCAATTCTGTGGAAATTAAAGAAGCAAGGAAAGAAAACACCTCACAATCTGATCATGTAAAACAGCAAATAAAGAGAAGCAAGCATGGGTAGGGGGGGTGAATACTTTCAAGATGCACTGTACATAGTCAGATTTCATTGTGGTTAACTGAAAGCAGATTTCTATAGAAAATATAACCGGGTTAATGTTTGGGTGTGTACAGTTGGTGAAGCAGTGTAATGCTATGCTGGATGCAGGCCGAACATATTGCGTGAGCAGTAAGAGCTTTGTAAGTGGAATCAGGGAGCTTGGATACAACTTCCCTGAAGACACAACAGTGCGGGTGAGTAATCTGTTCAGGTTTAGCATACAACTTCATTATTAAAGAAGAAAAAGAGAGGCATGGCTAAAAAAATGAGCCCTTTCTTTATGCTTAAGGTTAGTACCTTAAAGGTATGCATCGTCTGTTGGAGCATTCTGTGGAGTTGCTGCAGTCTCCTTTTTTATTTATTTATTTATTTATTTTTATTATGGCATGCACAGCTAGTTAGCATTTCACTCTCATAAATTCCACAGCAACCCAGACATCATGGAAAGGCTCGTTCAAATTTAACCACACTGTGTAGCCCACAATAGCATATCAGGATGTGATCATTCGTCATTATTAGCAAGAAAAGGAACTTCAATGTTACTATGACCATATGTTTGGTCAGTAAGTGTTTTGCACATAGCCTGCAGCAACTATACCACAATGTAGATTAGCTATAACAACAGGATGCTCCTTGTATGTGCCATTTTTAGAGCATTTTATAATGAATTTCCTGTCAGTGAGAGTTTAGGTGTCTGTAATGGAGTTGTTGTGTGCTTGTGGTAAACCCTGCAGAAGTGTCTGGAAACATTCTCCAAGAAGCTGTCCACCATCCTCATGGCTCAGGAGGTAAAGCCAAACACACACATTACTCCTTTTCACTGTCGCTGATGGTAACTAACAAAAATGCTCACTTTTTTCAGGATGCGTCTCCATGTTCACTTACCATTTTCTTTCCGTCTGTCTCATCCTCTCTCTCTTGCCAGGAGCTCATTGAAAGCACACAGAGGTCAGTGAAACAGAAGCTGCAGAGTTTTGTGAAAGAGTGAGTAATCTTTTGAAAATCTTAAAAAAAAAAATTAATTTGTGTTCAACTATAGCATATGAGATACATAGATTTTGCATTATTGAAGTGAGTTTATGACTCATGCTGATTTGGTGTAATATACCCTCCCACCTCATCGCTGACCAAGCTGCTGATCTTGCGCAAATGTTTGATCAGTTTAATTTAATAAAATTTGGCTCATTGGTCAAAAGGACCATATGCATTAGTTTCAAACTACATGTATCGATAGGTTGTCATACTGTGAAATATACTGTGTCATCCAATGACCCATGGCTAAAAAATGGAGGAAAAAAAGAACTAAAAAATGAACATATGGTGTTTGACAATGAGATGGAAATCTGAACTTTATGCATAAGAGCATTACTTAGCACAACTTGCACAAAGGCACATAACCTTTTCAATCTGAGTCTGATTTATTAGGGTTATTTCAATCCTGTTGCACTAGTCATGTCTGAGATCCTATCCAGTCAGCTCTACTCAGTGTTTCAGTACTCAGCTTACACTGTCTTTGGTCAGTAATATGAATAGCCCTTGAACATTACATTACATAGGGTCATAAAATTGGTACTTCTGTCTGTTACAGGGATGTGAAACGCTTTAAAGATGCACGCAAGGAATTTGAGCGCAGCAGTGAGACTCTGGAGGCAGCTTTGGGCAGAAATGCTCAGGCCCCTCGGGGAAAGACACATGAGGTTGAGGAAGCCAGTCAAGCCCTTATTCAAGCCCGTAAAGCCTTCAGATCAGGGACCTTGGACTATGTACTGCAGGTACCACATTTCCTGGATGTGAAAATGTTTTATCTTAAACTCAGAACACATAGTTCATCTTAAATCCAAAATGACTGCATATTTATTAGATTTCTTTTATCACACCTGATCCTGCCCATTATCCTGCCCAACATAATGACAGGTTTTCACATAATGGCATTTTAGTACCTATGCACATACAGTTCTCATTAAACAGTGTTCATTCATCTACAGACATAGAGTACTGTGCAAAAGTCTTAAGCCATCCCTCATTTCTTCATATGAAATTAAATTAAAGAAATTGAAACAAATAATTTACTGCAACAGGTTACATAATGCTTAAAGATACAATTGAAAACTTGGTTGTTTATCTAACAGCAGCAACCTCATTTCCCCTCTCGTCTAGTCCAACCATTTAGCATAACCAGTAAAGAAAAAAAAAAAACAGTTTTTCAAATTGTTCTTCCTCTAATTTTAGTCGTAGCCAATTCCCACCTGTCACTGGGGGACTCTCCCATAAAGGCCCCAAGCACCACCAGCGAGGGTGAAGTCTGTCATGAGTTTCCCCTGAGACACATGACACCAATCAGCCAGATGTTTTTGAACCTTTTGCTCGTGTACCATAGGTAGTGGCGTAACAGGAGGAGAGTGCTATCCACTCTTTCGTTTGCTTGAGCTTAAAGATGCCTTACAGTGCTAGAATGCCACCCGTCCCTCCCCTGAGAGAGCTCGGCCAATCAGCTCTCTAGGCTCTCTGGCTGCTAGAGGCTACAGCATCACCTGGGGATTTAGTCAGATATTTTTTCTACTGTGTGGCTTATTAAACAAAAACATTCATATGATGCTTTAAGGCAAACTATGATGAAATGAGGGATGGCTCAAGAATTTTGCACAGTAATGTGTAGACTTTAATAAGTGGGAATTGTTAACTAATTCACACTATCACTATAGATTTGTGCATAGTTTATATATATTGATATAACTTGTAGGACAGACGAAAAATTAACCATTTACTGTAACATCCTGTAAACTTGGTTGGCAGATTAACCCCATATTGGACCAGACACATCATCTCTTATTTATTGCTTGCACAGAGCATTCTGTGTTCTTATTCAATTGTTAGTAAATATATTTAACATGAAAATGTCTGCATTGCCACTGTGTTTCAGTACACCTTTACAAAATGTATATATTTTTAAATTTCTGTCCGTTTTTTATCGGCAACATTTTAAGCAAATCATAAACATGTTTAATTACAGTGGAAACAATGCTTAACATCATATTTCCCCATCTCCTGTTCTCCATAGCAGCTATCCAAATATCTGCACATTACAATTTGCAGATGTCCAAATAATAAAATTAGCCAGACTCCGTACTGTGGATGTAATTGTGTTAGGAAACTTCAGATATTTTACACCTATTTTGAACTCAGGTCTCAGGACTAGGAGAGTGTCACACTAACTACATGATAAACATATGCTAAAACCTCAGCTGTCTTAAATTTTTTTGCTATTATGACTAACTTTTTCTATTCCTCTTTCCTGTATCTCCCCCCTGTCTCTCTCCCCAAATTAGATTAAAGTTATTGAGTCCAAGAAGGAGACTGATATAATGATGTCGGTATGTTTCTTTACGAAGTCATTACTGATGTAATGTTTATTAAATACAAACGGAACAGAATCTGGCCAGAGAAATAACCTAATTCTTTAAAATTTAATCTGTTCCTTTATTTATGTGGTTGAAACAGATGATCTCGCTGATGGAATCCCAGGCTGCCTTCTTCCAGCAGGGTCACCACTCCCTCGCAGAACTAGAGGAATATCGCAAACAACTAAACGATGAGGTAAGAAGCAAAGATCACCAAAAGATGGTTGACCTTTGTACAGATTATTTTTTGATCGATCATTTCTGTGCATGCATGAAATTTATTCTTAACAAGACTATGTTTTTGGGAGAAGGGGTCATGTTTTTTTGCCTGATCAGACACGGTTATGAAAGAAGGCTTTGAGCAACAGCATGAAACAGTGCACGTCAAACATCTAACCACTCCATTGTCTTCCAAATAAATTAGTACTTGGTGGAACTGTTACATTTTTACAAAGTATTGTCATCTGTCTCACATTCATAGATGTTGCTTAATTCTAAGCTATATATATATATATATATATATATATATATATATATATATATATATATATATATAATTAAATAAGCATTGCTGAGATTATTGCTAAATATGGCATTAGAATAATAGTTAACTCCATATTAGCGCCATCAATTTAGAGCCCTAAATTAAGATAAAAGCATTAGATATGAGCTCTCAACTCAACAAATTTCTTCTCTGCTGCAGTGTTTCCTACAGAGGTGGTTATCTAACAAGTAAGTCGTTTGAGACAGGAAGCACAGTCACCTTGTACTGGCCTGTGAAAGCCACAAAACCTGCTACAAAACTTCCTGCCTACACAGGAAATGGTGACAGACTCAGTGCGAGGATTATATTATGGTGCTTCATCTTTTAAGCATAGATGACTTTAAAATTGACATGGACTGTTGTAACAAGCTAGAAAATGATATATTTGATTATTATTGTTATTGAAAAGAGATTTTTTAATATATATATATACAGTATATAACACATGTGAGACAGACCAGAAGAAAAAAATAATATTATGGCTTGATAATATCCAGGAAAAAGGAGGACACTGAGATACTGTTTTATAGGTTTCACTAAAAGAAAAAGATCATCCTCGCTCAAACGAATTGGAAAAATGTGCAACAAAAATTATCAGAAATAATAAGTCAGGCAACTAGATCCTGTGAAATCTTTGAATAAAAAATAAAAAATATATATTTTATTAAATTAAGAGTTAATGAAAATGTATGAGTAATAAGCCTCATAAGCCTTTTGACCTGGACAGGAAACCAAATGTCAACACTTCCTGCTTCCTGTTTGTGGAAGTATTAAAAGCCAAATTCTTTTGCCTTGCAGTTGAATATAGTTAGCTGTAATACATCACCTAAACAAATGTTAAAAAATACATCACCTAAAATCTGTCATATGTTATATGTGCATAAAATAAAGAATGGTCAGGAGAATGACTCTGTCTCTCTCTGTGTCAGTGTACACAACTAGTTTTAAACTGTGCAAGAGAAAAGAGGGACATGGAGCAGAGACATTGTGACATCAAGAAAAAGGTAGTCCCACAGAAACACACATCAAACCACCCAACATTCTGGATCAAATATCATAGTAACGTATTTCTACTGTAATAATGTATCAGGATGAGTCCTATGATGAATCGATCTTGGACTTCAATCCAGACACAAACAGTGGAATTGCCATGGAGGGCTACCTATACAAGAGAGCCAGCAATGCCTTCAAAACATGGAGCAGGTACAAGACAATGCTCTACTTTTTAGATATTTAACATTACCCTTAACATCTGTACACCTATTAGAATGGAATTTAATTTAAATGCTGCAGTCTGTACATGTTTAAAATGTTCTTGTGATCCTAAATGTTGCTATGCAAAGGATCTTGCTAGTTTTTCAGTGCAGGTTTTTTTTATGCAGGGCTTTATAAATGTAGTAACACTGCACATAAATCAGCATAATACTTGTGGTGCTAAATGCTCGTCCCTGATATGGCTGTGTTGGAATGTCATGAATGTTTGCTATCTCATTTTTCTAGGCGTTGGTTTACCATTCAAAAAAACCAACTGGTCTACCAAAAGAAATTCAAAGTAGGTAAAACATAAGTCTGTTTTCATTTTTCTTACTACTGTGTATGTGTACAATAACAGCACTTGTGACTTGACTTGACACCCACAAATGTTCCTTTTATTTTGTTTCTGTGTGTAGGAGCAGCCCACTGTGGTGGTGGAAGACTTGCGCCTGTGCACAGTGAAACCCTGTGCTGAACAGGATAGAAGGTTCTGCTTTGAGGTTGTCTCACCCTCCAAGTGAGTGTGCGTGTGTGATGAGCATGTTTGCTGTGGTGTCAGTTTATTGTGTTTGATGGTCAAGTGTTACTGAAGCTGTAAAAAATATTTTTGTACACACTTTATACATTGCATGTAATTTTAACATTGTCTGTGCATGTTAGTGTTTTGCTATTTAATGTTTAATAAATGCATGATTGTGTGTGTGTGTGTGTGTGTGTATAGGAGTTGTTTATTGCAGGCTGATTCAGAGCGACAGCAGCAGGGCTGGATGAGTGCTGTGCAGAACAGCATTGCTTCAGCATTTCAGGAAAGGAGAGAGGACACATGCAGCCCTGTAAGACGCGCATACACACACACATGCACACAGATACTAGTGTTATGAACACAGTGGATTGGACCAATTGTTATGAACATCATTAGAAATTCAGGGACGTTTCCCAGGCTTAAGTATAATATGAAATTAAAATGACAGAATAATCAAATATGGTTGCATTTGTTTACAATTTGGCATGGAGATGACACATAATTTATTAAATAAAATTGCACAAATGAAGTAAACACATGGTAAATTGTAAATGAAGCACAAAAACATATAATATATGTGTTTATCATATATATAAATAGTAATGTTGACTGGAGGTCCTACAACGGTTGGGAATAAATACACAGGTCACTATTGGCCTCCACGGGCTACAGAGTTCCTAGATAATTAGATTGAATGTATAATAGTTCAATAGATGATCTATTTACATGATTACACTGACAAATATCTCAAGACATCGTACATCAAGTCTTGATCTTTACTACACACTCTATGGCCCTTATTTATCAGACTTATTAACCTATGTGGTCAAATGATAAGAGCATGCATAATTTCCACCGCAAGTTTTTTTTATTCCTCTGTTTCACCTTCTGCTTGTGCTTACACAGGTCAGTGTGTGTACATTTGAGCATATTATTATCTGAAATTGTCAGATTTTGTATTTTACTAAAGTGCAATATTGTCAATAAGTATAGCAGTTACAGTAAATAACATGGTATAAAGTAATAATTAAAAAGGGGGAACTTGTAACAAAATACAGAAAAGATTTGTTTTTGACCAAATTATCAAATGCAATGCTTTTCATCTCAATAGTCCACACTGATCTCTGGATTGGTTTATTTGTTTAGGAATCTTGAATGGACGCTTTAATGAAATCTACATCTAATTCACAAATGAATAAAAACCTACCTGTAAACAGACTTCATCTAATGACCTGCAGAAGTGATTAGAAAATTCCTTCGGGATAAGTGCCTCTAGCTCATCTTTTTTTTTAATTGTACACCTCCATCTCTCCAATCCCCCAATTGTTGAATGGTTTCTTGATTTTTGGCTTACTGGCAGAGCACCTGCATGGTTTTTTTTTGTGCCATATCAGACTGGAATCAGCTTGAAATCAGTTTGTAGTCAGATTGTTTTCATGTAGTCTGAACAGTGAAAAACTACACAGAATCAAATTTGTGCACATTTGAACCATGTAAAGAGGTGGATTGAAATCAGATTTAAATTTGATTCCTATGGTCGTGTCTCACACTCACTTATTTTTAAACTGTCTACATTGGAACCTAATGTAGAAGTTCAAGTCCACATGATCATGTCTTATGGGTTTCATGGTTGAAATACGAGAGGGAATGCCGATATTGTCTGGACGAGACCAGACGCTGATATGACCTGAAGGGTGAGATGTGATATCTCCATTCTTAACTGTCTTGTTATCTGTCTGTTGTTGTAAGTCTCCAGCATTTGACGTAACACAACACACGCGCTACAGTGTACTCATGCCGCCAGTGTCGCTACCACAGCAACCAACACAGTATGTGGGATTTGGGCTGCCATTCAGAACAAAGCCAAATGTGATCTGATCACTTTCAAATAACAGTGTGGACAGTCACTCCTAAAGATCAGATTTGTGGTCTGTCTAATCAGATTTGCCTGCAGCTTGAGCAAGGCATTAGAGCTACATTTTGGGTAAATTACATATGTTCTGTATAAAGCAGAAATTTGAGGTTTGTTTGCTTATGTTTTCACTGAGCTAAAGCTGGTTCATAATTCATGCTGTAATCATCTAACAATCTTAATCAAATTCATTACATCATATCATTTACAGAGATCTGCTCTCATTTCTGTTTTGACATGAGACTCAATCTCAGTATATACATGTATGATGATTATAAGGTGTGTATGTTTGTGACAGAGGGAGCGCTGCAGCTCTATGTCAGGCAGTTTGAATCAAGGTGTCGAGCGAAAGGACTGTAAAGCCTTGGAGGAGGTGCAGGCTATACCTGGGAACAACCAGTGCTGTGACTGTGGAGAACCAGGACCGGACTGGGCCTCCATTAATCTGGGCATAACACTCTGCATCACCTGCTCTGGAATACACAGGTAATACAAACGATGACACGCGAGGCTCACACAAAGTACGTATGCAATGGTATTTGCATTCATATGTAAAAAATATGCTCCAAGCTACAGTACATGTCCGAGCATTTTACAGTACATTTACAAATGAACACCTGCTGTGTATTATTACTTTATATTAACTTAAAAAACCTATCATGTTATGTTAAACTTTTAAATCTCATAGCACACAGATATACCAGGGACTGATTTAGGATCATACTATCTGATGTCACCCAAATGAGAATGAGTTCCCTGTAGAGCCTGGTACCTCTAACAGTTTCTTCCTGTTTTCATCTACCGTCACACTTGGCCTGATCATCACGGTCAATATGTTAGTCATGGTCTATTACTTTTTTATTTTTTTACATGTCCTAATTTACTGTTTCTATTTAATTTAATTGTGATAATGACATAACATGTAATTAAATTGAATTGAATTAACTTTCATAGAGAGCTAATGTCTATGTGCTGTATATGTAAAAATAGAAGTCAATATGGAAACCAGAACACATTTTGTTTAAATTGAAATCCAACACTACTGCAATACTATATTTTTCACACAAACAATTAGACAATCATTTTTCATTTGGGCAGTCATGTAAACTGCAGCGAAACAAATCATAAACTATTTTATAAGCTAGTTTATAGTGAACTGTCAAAAAGTGAGCAAACTATTCAAACAATTCAGTGGCAGTTTAAAAATAGCCAATCACCAAAAACCAATGATTTGCTTGCGTGTCAGAGCCTCACTCTAGCGTTCGATGCAGTAACAATATGGTGTAATCATGGTAGTTATGACAAAAAGCTTTGTTGTGCGTATGTCGTTTAGTGCAAGATGCATGTGGAAACTTCTTTTTAACCCTCAAAGTTTTGCGTTTTTTTTTTTTTGTTCACAAAGCTAAAGGGTAACATTAAAGCTTTGTTCGGATATTTTGAAGTTAAAACTCTGTGCCCCAGATGCTGTAAATGAGCTAAAAAGGATATCGACCACACACATCCAGAAGGTGGAGGTATCTCTAAGTGTCTGTCAGTTAAGGCACTCTGCCTCTTTCACTATCATTCAGGGGTTCTAGTACGAAACCGAACAGTTTCAAAACAGCTAACATCCTTTACCTTTTACCAAAATGTTGGCAACATGGTATATGTATATTTAAAGACTCGCACAATCCTGCAACAAACAACATTTAGGGATGTCTTGCCTTATAGAACTTTTTGGTCCTTCAAAAAATTGAACATATAAAGGTACTGTACAGGTACAAAATAAAAACTTCAATAACATGCACACATTTTATTTAGTTTATTTGTTCATTTATTTTATTTTTTGCACAAGACCCAGAAGTGTTGCTGAAAAAGGTTTATGTAAATCATGCGAATGTCTTTAAACTGTTGTTCTGTGTGAATTCTAATTTGATTTAGAGTTTAGTGCCAATTCATATCTATTGTTTGCAAAATCTGTTACAGTTTGCTTGCTTCTCTTTTGAGTTTATCAGCCATATTTCTTCCTCAAATATTATAACAATCCTTAGTCCAGTCACTAAGCACGCCTTTCCTGAAATGTTTGTGACACATGCGCATATTAAAATAAATTCAGTACTTTAAACACATTTTAAATGTTAATTAGTGCTTAATTATTCAGTTATTAAAATGTATTTATTGCGATTCTTTGGAGTAAAATATGACCACCTTTAGTCAACTTTGTAGTGTATTTTGTGTTTATATCACTACATATAAATTTAGGTGTATATTAATAGATTTCTTTTTTTTTTTTTATATTCATTCTGATGCACATTATCATCCAATCACTAACAGACACCTATCTCTTCTGTCTCTGTAGGAGTCTGGGTGTCCATTTCTCTAAAGTACGCTCTTTAACCTTGGACTCGTGGGAGCCTGAACTTATAAAAGTAAAAAGAAAACACACCAGAAAAAACATTTCACAGTGTCATGTCAGTGTTTGAGGTGTGACCTTGATTATTCACACTTTTACACAGTGATCCACACTCACTCTCTTCCTTGTCTTTCCGGCTCTTTCTGTGTAGCTGATGTGCGAGTTGGGAAACACTGCTATCAACCGGATCTACGAGGCACGCATTGATGAGATTACGATAAAGAAGCCACACCCTTCCAGTCCCAGGTACTTGGTGTATCCTGTATTATACTCTGCTTCACCCATCACACCCCAACATGGGTTCAGTGCAAAACAGTGATGGTTGAATCTGAATATGAATCATCTGTACCCTTTTGAGTATAGTTCCTATTTAATAATGGTACCTATAATGTTATTACGTGTTTACTGGGGAGTGTGAGAGGTGACATCATTTCCTATGTCGCTCTAGAGGTAAAAAAAAAAAAAAAAATAACAACAACAACAACACAAAACCGTTATTTTTATGTCCAAGTTATCATTTACAAATGAATTAAAGAGACATTAAGCAGACCAGCAAACAGAACATCTCAGTGTCCTTAAATACTGCTGTGCTTTACAGTGTGTAAGAAAAGCAGTGTCTTTAAATGGCGGATAGCAGAAGATATAAGTGAGGAATCATGATGATGTGTTTGCTGTGTTTGCTAGTTGAGCAATCGTAAATTTAAGACTTTACTAATATTTAATTGTTTTCATGTGTGGACTGTTACAGTGCCCTCTGCTGCCTTCTCACTTGCATTACAAGACACACATTATCACATGAAAATTTTTTTCTTTATGCTTTCCTCCCCTGCATGCATATCAGAGAGACATGGCAGGTAACAGTGATACAAGCTGTTGCTGGCATGAATATCAATAAATACACTATGTGAATTTGAGCACGAGTTTAAATTTTAAATATTGCTGTTTAAAATACAGGGTGTCCCAAAAAACTTGACATCATTTTAAAATATGAATGTCTAAGTAACTACATGTCCTAGGCAAACGAAATTAAATAGGCTTTATGTTGAAAAATAAACGATTTAGTTTAAATAAAAGATAAAAGTATTTATTACACTCCCAACAGCATATTCAAACGTGTGTGTAATTAATATATATATATATATATATATATATATATTACACTATTACACACACGTATATATGTGTGTGTGTGTATATATATATATATATATATATATATATATATATATATATATATTAATTACACACACGTTTGAATATGCTATATATATATATATATATATATATATATATATATATATATATATATATATATATACACACGTGTGTGTGTGTGTGTGTGTGTGTGTGTGTGTGTAATATATATATTATAACCAATTTTCCAAAGCTTCACAAATGCTTAATACGTGCACCGCCTGTGACACGACACACGTCAAGTCGGTAGTCCAGCTCCTACAAAAACACACTGTACAATATCTTGCTTAACATTTTCCAGCGCCTCCATGATTGTCTCAGTTCCTATAGTCTTGTTAGAAGAGGTGGGATAAAGCCCAGTTCTTTCACATATCCCCATAGAAAAAAAAAATCACAAAGTGTCAAATCACGTAAACGTGGTGGTAATTTCAACAGCACATTGTCACTATCACTGGCTAATCATTTGGTTAGTTTTTACAGATCTCTACGAAATTGTCAAATTTTTTGGGACACCCTGTACAATAAGCATATATTATGAAGATGTTAATAGAAGGTGGCTGATTGCATGTTTTGTTACAGACTGTTAGACTGCATTGTTCTATCCTTTCCTTAGGCAGGATAAAGAGTCGTGGATACGTTCAAAATATGTGGAGAAAAAATTTATCCACAAGCTTCCTGAAACAGGGCGTGGGACCCCGCTGCGTCGCTCCAGTGCACGCCGTCATCGATCAACGACACAAGACAAACTGAGCCAACGTCCTCCCCTTAAGCCTAAACCCAGCAGAGCCACTCTGGCACGAAACACAGGTTATATATACAAAGATACATGTATGCACACACACTTCACTTGTGAATATAAATACACCATGTTTTATATCAAACGTTGCAAGAGGTTAAGAGGCTATTGTTGACTGTGTATTTTCTGTATTTAAGTTTCTGTCCAACACAAACAAAAACTGTTTAAATTAAAAATGTACGATGTGTAAAGATATCTGTGGTGCTTCAGATAAATACTCAAGTGAAGAACTTTTATGTGTTGTTTTTTGCAGGCTTGACCCCAAGTGAAATAATGAACAGTACTGGCTCTTCCAAAGGTCTCTCTCTCCCTACTCTCTCTCTCACACTCACACACACACACACACACATATATACACATACACAGATAAATCACATGCACAATTGTTTTGTTTTTGTTGTGTTATTATTTTTATTATTGCTTTGTAAAGTACCGCATTTGGTATAGTACTTATACTGATTTAGTCATTGCTGTGAAAAATAAGTCAAGCCCGAAAACTAGAATGATTAGTGCTATGTATTTATATTGACTTAAGTTGTAATATTTAGGAAGTTTTAAAATATCCCTGTAGGTATTTTACATTTTTTTTTAAACATGTCATGAGGATGAGTACATGTCCTTTGCATTCCAGTTGAATGCAAAAAAAAAAAAAAACTGAATTACTTAATTTCTCTCAATGTGCAAATGGTCAATTCCAAAATACAGGCTCTTGAAAGAGTTTATGTTGTTTTATGCAAACTATGCACCACTATGCAGACTTTGTTGTGAAATTTCCTCAGAAATTGCAAGTTCCAGAAAAATATTTACACTAAGCCTTTTTCAAAGCAATCTGTAGCTCACATGTCCATGTTTCATACTCTTCTGACCAAGATGAAATGTATTCATGTTTGACAAATAATTATGAAATCACATTGACAAAAAAATATATAAAATTATTCAGATAATAGATTAGAATAGATTGGACTATAAGATTTTTATGCAAAATGCAACAAAAGAAAAACTTGTGTATTTTTACACACTTCCCTGTAGATTTAGCTAAAACGAGTGAGATGCAATTACTGAGTAGGATTTGTTTCACTGTATGCTTTAACACACAAATGTTAATGTTCTTTTGGGTTTATAGAAATGTTTATACTTATTTGAGAAAGTGTATAAAAAAATTAAAAAAGTTAAAATTGGAACAACACAGAAGAAGCTATTCTTTTGTTGTTTGCTTTAGGCATCACAGTTTTACAAAAAATGGTTCATTTTATTATTTAATTTGTCACGTAACATTAACATATTGATATTCCAATAGATTTATCACACAGAAGACGTCCTGTCTAAACTCCCTCTTACTCTGCATGTGTGTGTGTAGATGAGGAAGAGGAGGAGGATTTGAGTGGTCTTCACCCTGGCGCTCTTCTGTACCGCTCTGCATCACTCCAGCATTTTCCCGTTATGGCCGATGCTCTAGCTCACGGGGCTGATGTTAATTGGGTTAACGTAAACGAGGAGAGCAAAACACCACTCATACAGGCAGCGACTGTGGTGAGTGCACATATATGTGAGAGCGAGTGATTATAAGAAAGTGTGCGAGTGTTTATTTGTGCAGTTTGAGGTGTCGGCGTCATGAGCAAAGCAGAAAAAAATGTAACGTGGGCTTTGCAGTTGTGGTGTAACAGGAAGTAGCACTGACATTTGACCAGTGTGAAAGTGCGTATTGTGGGGTAGGCTGTTTGTGTCTGTTTAAAATGCACACATTTGTGTGTAATCAGGTTATTTAGAGTATAAGGCCTTAAGAGCATATCTTTGTCTCTGCAGAATTCTTTGGCAGCATGTGAGTTCTTGCTGCAGAACGGTGCAAATGTTAACCAGGCTGACTCGAACGGGAGAGGACCCTTACACCATGCTACTATACTGGGACATACAGGGTATACGCATGCACACGCGCCCACACATGCCCACACGCGCCCACACATGCCCACACGCGCCCCCACACATGCATATGCATTTTTTTTTTTTTATAATGACAATTAAGATAATGAGAATAGTTTACTATTTAATGCAGTGAAATGGCTCTACAAAAGATCAATATTTAGTATGCTTAGAATAATTGCTTTATTCTTGAAAACTTGCTGGATCCGACTGAGCATAGAGTCAAAAAGGCGTCTGTACGTCTCTGGTGTCACTTGCTTAATCCATGCCGGCTTGATTGCTTCCTGAAAATCACATACAGAAGATAATTTCTTGACTGCTTTCTTCACCCTTGTCCAACAGTTTTAGGTTTAGGTCTACAGATGGCCCAGACCATGGTTAAAGAAGTTTATAACATTGTCATGTAACCAGTTTACACTAGTTTTTAGTAACACAAATCTAGATTGTCGATAATTTATTAGTGAAGTCGCCTGTTTTGTGCACATGACATGTTGTCTTAATGCTTTCGGCCAATAATGTACCCACACTACAAAGCTCTAACTCTATTGTAGTCCAACAGATCTTTAACCTCCTCAATTCCTAGTATTTGACAGCTGTGTGTGTGTGTGTGTTGTGCCAGGCTGGTGTGTTTGTTTCTGAAAAGAGGTGCTGACTACAACAAAAAGGATGTCAGCCAAAAAGACCCAATCACCATAGCTGTAGAGAGTGCCAACGCTGATATTGTTACACTGTAAGTCAAGAAGTGGTTTTAAGTATTATAATTTTTTCATCCTGTCTTGTGGTTATTAATTACCACTTCATTCTGGGAAAATGTCATCTATCTTAACCTTTGCAAATGAGAGCTCTCACTAAGTAATAACAAAGTGAATCATAACCATTAGAACATAATTTCAGTCCGAGCAAGATGTTAAAAGTTAATATATATAAATGATGACTAAATATATTTTTCCTTTTCTTCACAGCCTCCGAATAGCCAAGATGAACAAGGAGATGCGGGAGATGGACGGCTTCGCTCAATCAGGTCTCTCTGAGGGGCTGGGTGGTGCTGGGGGAGGCGGGCCTGGGGATCTTATTGGTCAGACCAAGAAAAGCTTTCAGGCCTTGAAAAACCATCTTAGTGGTTGGGGTTTAGGAGGGCAGAACGAATAGGTGACCCATTTCTTCAGCCGAATCAGAATTATGTGTCATGCTGATTGAAGTTCTGTACTTCTTCAGGGGATATGTGCAAATAGCTGGGTGATATGATGGTATATAAAAACTGTGATGTTAGAAGATTGTGCTTATCATCAGTACTGTTAGTACTGTGCAAAAGGTACTGTGTCTTAGGCACATGCAAATAAATTCCCTAGAGCAAGGATGTCTTCAACAAGGGAAAAACCTATAAAGTCCAGTAAAAAGTAATTAATTATACAAAGTCAGTATTTGATGTGTCAGCATTTTGAGGAATTGTTAGTGGTGGGTACATTTTATGAAGTTTTTAAGGAAATTAGCTACCAAGTCTAATGAGCATTCTGCAGAACAACTTTTGCAAGTATGCAAACCCAGCAGCTTCCATTTTGTTTTTCATCTAAGAAGTGGTTGCTTATATAATGTGCTGATTCTTTTCTGGCATAAAAATATTTTTATAGTAGTCCCAAAATAAAAATAATAGGAAAAGTTTCTACTAAGAAACACATGGTGTCTAAGACTTTTGCACAGTACTATAAGTATACATGAGAGCATTCTATCATATAATGTCTTCTAAATTTCCAAGATATTTAATTTGCCTAGGCTGTGTTAGCCAGCATCCAGAACTAAGGTGATAAAATGTTTATGGTCCTATCCCCTAAACAAGTGACGCCAGGAATATTTAGGTCAGCAGAATGTCTACAGCTGTGTGGAGTGAAGGAAAAGCCGAAGTGTTTAGTTGGTTTATTGTAAATACAATTCCCAGTATAGCCAGCAGGAGACATCACTGCTCCTTTAAATCCAGACGTTGGGTATGTATTTCCCGTTAAATAATTTGTTCAAGGATGTAATCATCTTTGTTGTCAATTTGGTAACCTAAAAAATGCTTAAAATATCATTGAATCATTTTGCCCCATCTCTCAATTCTGTGCGTTGTGTAAAACATTTCAAGCAAACAAAGTCAACATTGTTTTACTGTGAATCAAGAGAATGCTGGACAGAATTACTATATTGTAGATTATTATCCTTCGACCAGCACAGAAAGCTATTAAACCTTTAGTTCTTGTGTAAAATAATATAAATATTTAATATGTATAATTTAAGCCCTGTATAATTGTACATAGTCCATATATATAGTTATGTACATTATGTAAATATGAATAAATCCTAATGGTATGTTTACATGAGGTTCGGAATAGGGGAACAAAGTCAAAAAAGGGATAATGTCACATAGTCATAAGCTGCTGTTTCATGCTTCTAATGCACTTTTTTTTTTGGTGAAAAGCAATAGAGAAACATGCTGAAGCATTGTGGGCTGTCCTACTAGCAGATGCTTCTTAAGCACGCACTTGGGGAAATATTTGCAGTTTTGCTGACTTCTTATTGTTTGCCAAGAAGCTTCATAATGGCAGCTTGTCTCTATGTCAGTGTCTCTCTGTGTAAATGTTTGTCTCGCTGTCTCTGTGCGTATGTTTGTGTTTGTCCTGAGATGGACGGCCAAGTTTCCATGCTTGCAGTGTGTGTCATCTGCGCTGCGTCACAGGTAATCGATCCTGCGAGGTGTTGCGCCTTTACTTCCCTTTCCTTCCTTTTCCTCCAGCTTATCTGTAAAAGCTGAACTAATAATAAACTGACACAATGCTAATATTAGACCTCTGAGTATTGGTTAATATCTGGTACTGACATCCTTAAAATAGCCCGGCTGAATTCTTTACAAACCTGTGATGACGTCTCTGTCAGTGCACCAACAAATCCGATCCAGTATTGGTCTAGGATTTTAGACCAGTATTGTTAAGGAATGATACTAAATGACGGATCGGTACATCACTGCATGGTGCCTTTCTGCCTCTCAATGTATGTTGCATGCTGCTTTAGAGATGCTTTTTTTGACGCTAACATTTAATACAACATCTGTTGTATTAAAGAGCATGTTGAATGTGTGTCTTTGTCTGTGTTAGCATTTGCATCTGAATGTCTGCATGTTTTTATAATTGTGTTCATTTTTGTGTCATTGACATACTGACAATCAGTAACAGAAGACTACAATATGAAGGTTGAGATGTTGCTTAATGTGTGCTGGCGGAGTGTTTTACAAGGCAGATGGGAGTATCAGATGTTTAGAGTATGAAGCATGCAGTGAATTGGATGCAATGAGGAAGAAAGCACTAGTGTATCATTCTATTGACTGTATAACTTCAGTCCTCGTGGCACTCTGCAAGCAGATAAAAAAAACCATATATAGTCTCTCCATCCAACACACCTGATTTAACTCTTTACCAAGCTTTTGGACTTGGTGTCAGGTTTGAAATGGGGAGAGGTTTGTTGGATAGTTGAGGAAATAAAAGTCTATGCAGGGGCATCAGTAGAAAGGGAGCTGTGAAGCCCACTGGAGTGTGTTTAAATGTTCATTATAAATTTGATATTTAAACACATTGCGAAATTGATCATGCTAAATAGTTCAATCCCTTCTGTTTCTTTTCAATCCAACCCCCACCCCCCACCCCCCACCCTCATTCCTTCTTGTCTCTCTGACTGTCTGCAGGTGATGAGACCTATCAAGATATCTTTAGGGATTTCTCTCAAATGGCTTCCAACAACCCTGAGAAGCTGAAACGACGCAGTGCTGATATCAAAACCCCATAACCAGAAGATGCAAGATTGTACCAGTTCTCTTATTATTCTCTCACACATGTGCTGGAAGTGTATTGATTTTTTTTTTTTTTTTTTTTTTTTGCCTTGTGATCACTTGACTGTGACACAAAAAGTGAAAACAGTTCTAAATGTTATAAGCTGTTTTATCACCTTGATCTTAGTTCCTGAGCCCCATTATGATTACTAGGCCAGTGGGTGCAGATCATCTGAGTTTATCAGTGTGCAAAAAGTGCAACAAAAAAAAACACTGCTTAAGTTTTAGCTTTGCTCACCAGTGATCACCAGTGTTTTCCTTCACTGCACTGGTATTAGGACTATGCAATAGCCGGTTAACTCTTGGTTTTATCGTCCCATCATTCTGATCATGTTTTTTTTTTTCTTTCTTTTTTTCCTTTTTATCTGAAGTAGTACAGAGCAATTCTGTTATATGTTTTGAGAGATATCGGCTATCCCTCAGTTTCAGAGACTGGATTATTATTCAGTTTAAACAGTTTGTTTTAATTGCACTTTCTTGGGACATGCAGTTTTTTTTTTCCAAACCATGCATTCAATGTAGATGAACTGTTGATTCCCTTCAAGTGTTTTATTTCCTTAAACACCAAGTTTTATTTTCTTAAAGACCAAAACTGGAAAATTATTTTCCTCACTTTTTCCCTTGCATAAGCATTGTATTATCTATGAATGTTTCCATACCCGAAGCGAATTATTTCCACAATATTTTCTAAAGGGGAAACTGTAGAAAAATAAACTTGCTTGCTTATGTGTCTTTTTAAGCTCAGAGATGTACCAGAAGTTATTATGATGAAGATATATACCTTCCAAATGACTGATCCTCAAAATTGTTAGTAATCAGAGTAATACCACTGCTATCCATCACAAACAATACAAACACAAAAAATGTTTATCAGGTTTTAATTTAATCATCTCAGAAGACTCCATACATAGGGGGAATTACATTTTCGTATGAAAATGACACACATGGAGTTGTATCTCACAATCATGATAAGCTTGTGTTAACACAGAGTGTTGTATATGGATTTGCACTTCGAATGTGTTCCAAATGCGTTATCGATCCAGCTATGAGAAGGATTTCAAAACCTTCTTTCGTCTGACGCATTCTAAAAAGCTAACCAAAATGATTTTGCTAAAAAGTGTTAATTACCCCTATATATGAAGACTTGTAGAGCACAGAGTAGTATAAAGTCTGACAATACAAAATGTAAAAAAATTATTTTATGTAACATTTGATTATTAATTCAAACACACTTAAACATAATGCACAGTAATCAAATGTAATCAAGTATGTGTAGGCATGATCCCAGAATAACCTAATCATCAAACCAGTCAAAAGTAGAGGCACGCGAGGGACAAACAAATGACTCTGTCGTTTTAAATGTCAACTGCATTCCACTCACCTGGAGTTTGTATATGGACTTTAAAAAGTCACTAATTGAATCCTTGTAATGCATTAGCTTGACACACAAACATGATCAATTATGAAAGAAATTAAACTTAACTTTAAATGATGATAAATTGAATCATTTAGCACATAAAGATTTCCAGTAGCAAGCACACGTGTTCCATCAGCAGTCTTTAGGAGGAATGCTTAAGAAGGAAAAAAAATCCACCCTTTTAAAAAATTTTTTGTCAAGTTTCTGGTTTGTGTGCCAGATTCAGTCATGTTTACTAATTTCCTATGTGTAGTTGTTTCAGTAGAGCAGCTAAGATTAGAGTAGAGCAATAGATTAAGGTTCATATGTTAAGGAGCTCATTTTAATTTAAAGTATCATATTTAAAAGCACTTAGACACCGACACGGATTTCAGATCATTTTCGGGTTACTAAATCTTAGGGTTTAGCGTCTACTAAAATCTATTAGGATGCACACCTGAAGTAGACTCTGATCCAATGATTGTTTTATGGCCAGGCATGGAAATTTAGGCTGCTTGTATACATCATATAATCACCTGCACTCTGGTTTTTAATCATGTGTGTCATTTAATCATGGGAGTAGATGGACTACACTGAATAGAAAGAGACAGGATTGGAAAATTTAATGCGCCATGTCTCTGCTGAAAAAGAGTCAGCTTAGCTGGGCCATTCAGCACATATAAATGTTTAATTTAGTGATTGCGACAGATTTGTCACAGTAACCTCAGAGAAGCTGAAACAATGTTTAATGAGTAACTGATTTTAATTTACCTTTAGACTTCAAACATTTATTTGTCATGATGTCATTTTTTTTTTTTTAAATAGTGCCAGAATTTCAAATGTCCGTGAAATACTGTCATGCGCATTAAGTGTGCTTTCCAGCTAAGCCAAAATGAAAGATGTCTTGGAAGCTTAAACCATAATGCAGTACACACATCTTGGGTAAAAAAATTTAGGCCACCATCTGGCTTATCCTTTTTAAAAGAAAAAAAACAAAACAAAACATTTTTTACACAAACTTAGGTTAGTAAGTTACCCATTGTACTTAATGTTCCCTTGTTCCCTGAACATGCCTCTATTCAAAGCCAGAGTAAAGGTCATCTTCACATCATGTCTGTACGCCTACAATTCTGACCACAAAGGCAGCATTTCTTTTTTTCGAGTTGCCCGAAAATAAAACTAAAGGTGTGTGTGGGGGGTGTTCCGTTTCAGTGTGGAAAAATAGTGCAAATGTATGCTGTCATATTCAGGTAGTGTACATTCAGCTGCTATTCTTAGTACCAAGTCTAATATTGAAAATTCATTAGATAATTATTTTGTGCATGAATTCGTGTCCTTGATGCCGGTTTAGTATAATACTGAAACCTGCAATGATGAAAGCTTCGCTTCAAATATATATTCACATTTGCTCACAAGTGCATCATGTAACTCTGACCGCAATTACTACGCCATGGTAGGACCCCATACAACAGACATCTCAGCTAATGTCTGGGCTGCTTTCAGGGAATCACTTGTACTGGATAGTATTTCACTGGTATTTCCACTATGTATAACCTGAGACTGTGAAACTGTTCTTCAGTGTTGGCATAAGATATTATACTCTTTAAAGATACAGAACCAGGCTGTGTGCATTACAGAGTGATTATTGCTAAGCTAACCAGTTGAGTGAGAGATGTTCAGAAAAAATGTCCTTTAAATGTTATTTGCCAGCGAATTAATCAATACACGCTCACCAATGGGAGGTTCACTTTTAATGTAAATTCCTCCATTTCCTTTGCCATATTTGATGGGCGCTGTTGCATCTGAGTCAGATTTGTTTCAAACAATAACCATCAACACAAAGTGTTTTCTGGCTTGATCTTTGTTCCCAAAGGGAATTGAGGTGGTAAAAAGTTTTGTTGATGGTTCTTTCTGTCAGGTTGACATTTACATGCTACTGACAGTTTCTCTGTAAACAGTGTCCCACAGTTCATTCTTTTTACCATAAAAAGTATAAGCTGCATAACATCAATATCCTTGGTCAGTATTATTCCTATGACAAGCCTATATCGCTCCTCCGATCAGCCGATCAGCAAGTAGGCTTATGTTCTGTCTGATCTGCAGGGAGGAGTGCATCTTCAATGTCCACATTCGTTTCCATCATGTGGTTCTGAGATGGAAGTGCTTCGGGAAACGTGGAGTTTGTGTTTTGTATATCCTCTGAAGAGGATAAAGTCTGCTTAATTTGCTCATCATCATCATCAGTGAACTCATTTCCGATCATCTTGGACGATAGGGGTGGGGGATCAGTCCAGGAACAGAAGTTGGGAAGAGCCGTGGTTAATATAGTACCAAAACAGAGAAATCCACTGGCTACCCCAAAGGAAACCATGTAAGAACCTGTGAAGTCCCTCAACCAGCCTAAGAGAGGAGCAGAGAGAGAAATAACTAAAACACTCATCTTTAATTCAGGTAAAATGCTGTTCTGGGTACGCATAGCTAAAGCACTGTATATCATCATCACACAGAGACTATTCCAGATGATACATTTTTCTTTCCCCCAATACTATAATTTTTCTTAACACCAATTCTCACCCCGAATCATAAGTACCTAACAAAATACACAACAAATGCTCTTGATTGGCCTGCAGTTTCTATTGACAGAGAAAGAGAGGTACTCATTCCACCTATTAAGGATACACACCTTTCGTTTTCCTTTCATTGACTCACAGCCACAGATATCTATGGCATCTCTGAGATTTAACCCAATAGACCTATTCATAACAATAGTGTCAGATTAAATAAAAAAGCTGCTAAATTATTTTTTACTGCCATTCCAGGACGATTTGATTTAGGCAAGGGTGTATTTAAAATATGTCATGCCTCGACTAGTGTGCCGAAAATACAATAAATTTATTATACTGTATATAATACTGTACAGTACTATTAAAGCTTGAGCTCGTTGTAATGGTTGAATCCTTAATTATAGATACTACACTAGCTATAATTCTACAAACCTGCAAAACTGAAAATTAATTAAAGGTAATAATGAGACACAAACAAGCACCAACAAAGTCTCTTCAATACTTAGCCGATACAGTGATCATTCTACAGTAGACGTTAGAAATGGCTGCTTACCTGACAGTGGAGCTCCAAGCAGGCCTCCGACGCTTTCAATAAGCTGCAGGAGTCCAAGAGCACCAACCATGCGTTTCATGCCCACAATCTCTGGCACCACAGAAAACACCAGTGGGGTCATAGCACCGGCACAGAAGCCATATGCCAGGCTGACTGTCAGTAGACCTGCATAGTTTCCGTGCATGGAGCAGAAGGGCAGCAAGAGGAGGAACAGACTGACTAAACCTGTCCATATGGTCAGTAGATGAATGGAGCGTATACGTCGCAAATCTGAGGCCCAGCCGGCCACCACTCGCCCCACAATGTCCGTCACACCAGTGCTGGAAATGACAAACGCAGCCTGGTATTCGCTAAAGCCCACGTGGCGGCTGTGGGCCACAAGGTGGACATATGGAATGAAGTATCCAGCATTGAAGCATGTGACAGCCAAGCTGTAGGTGAGGAAGCCACGGTGCAAGAGCAACGACAGCTCAAAATACGACATACAGCCTTCAGATACGCTGTTGCTTTTACTCTGAGAAAGAAATAAGAAAGGGTAGGAATTATAGATTTTAACAACAAAAGAATAGCTACAAGAGGCAACACCAGAACGTCTTTAAGGCATCCATGTGTGCCTCTGCAATTCAATCTGTATATACAGATATTTTATATGGACAGATTATACTTGTACAAGGTTAACCAATAAATCTCATTTGCATTCATATTTCCATGTGTGCATTGAAGGATGAGACCTGAAAATAAGGGTGCCAGGGCACAGGTTCTAAAAGAGTCACCCAAACAAGGTCTCTATGACCTGGCCAGAATTATACTAATGAAAACTTTTAGAGAGATAATCTATCAGCAGGGAAAATTAATAAGTACCTTTTCCACAACTTTAGTGGGTTTGAGCGGTCGAATAAGGGCACCGCTGACCATAATATTAAAGCTGAGACCACCGAGAATCAAGAGTGCCCCACGCCATCCGTATAACTGCACCAGGTATTGGAAAAGTGGAGAGAATGCGAAGGAGGATAAACCTACACCTGTGAAGCCAAGACCCATAGCTAGAGAACGCCGTGTGCTGAAATACTGCATCACAGAAGCTACTGTAGGGGTGAAGACCAGCGCCCAGCCTGACCCTAAAGAGGGAATTTGAAGAACATGATGTAGATATTTAGCTGTGCAAAGGAAACATATATTAAACTGTGCAGACTATGGGGTTACCTGAAATAATTCCCATTGTCAGGTAGAGATGTGCGAGTTTTGTTGCCTGAGATGCCAGAATGAGTCCTAGTCCGGAAAGAAAGCCTCCCAACACAACAACACCACGAGCTCCATATGCATTACAAGCAGCTGTGCCAATAGGACCTACAAACACACACACACACACACACACAAACACACATCCAGCTTTTGTAGCAAAGACGAGACTATACTGTGTATATTGATATAACAGCTGGAATTCTGTAGCAAACATTTGGCTTCATTTTTCAATCTTTTAGTATAATTCTGTTTAACTGTTTGTGTAAGCAGAACTGAACAACAATAAAAGTCTGTTCCCAAATTTTAAAGCAAGTTTGGCTTTTTTATGTTAATGTGAATAAGCTGATCACCGATAAAGTGCAAAGTGCAGAGTGCAATTCCTGACACAGCTCATCTGCAGTTCAAATGCACTGACAGTTGGAATCATCGAAAGAACAATGGAAACGTTAAAAAACAGAAGTGGAAATTATTTTGACTCCAAAACAACAATGAATGTAACAGCTAAAAGGAAGAAGTACAAATTATTTGGAATCATTTCTATACCAAGAAAAATGTTTAATAATTAAACAGCCATTTTATAATTGTCATACTTAAATCACTTCATTTATTTTTCTTAAATGTATGAGTATGTAGTGTCAGATTTTTTTTAATTAAACACCAATAATATAACAAACGATTGATTTTCACAAACAGCTTAAAAGCTCTAAAAGAATCTAAAAGGGCAGTAATTCATGCAAATCATATGATTTTAATTTAAGGTTCCAATTAATCAATCTAAGAACATTTTCAAATCTTACTCAAATAGTCCTGTGTAATAGTTTGTACAAATGATATATGGCTGAAGTCATTTATATCCAGCATAAGAAGAGGTCCATGTTTGCACTTGTACCAGTAGTTTTACTCACTCAATAACTGCTGCATGGCAACTCCTATGGAGGTGATCCAGGACACAGCCTGCGCACTCTCCCCAAAGTACTGCACAAACTCCACAAAGAAAACCCCCAGACTACGGATGAGCCCAAAGACTAGGGCTGAAGCCATGAAGAGTGCGAATACCACCACCCAGCCCCAACCTCCATCTGGAGCTTCAACTTGCCCAACTGGCTGGTGTTTTCTCTCCTGCTGCGTAGGCATCTCTACTGTGGAGGAGAAACAGATAGAATGAAATTATTTCCACAAAAAATGACCTATAGGAAGTTAGGTACATAGTTATTTACTTAATGTCTTGAATAGCACTCTGGGCTTCCTGAAATACTGTTAATTTGTGAGATTCGTTCCACCTTCCGAACTGTAGTCCAATGGCTTAACCACTGAGCTACCCCTGACCCTGATATCTGTACACTGATGAGATGAAAGTTTAACATTTTTAAGTTAAACTAAGACAGTGTTCCATAAAAAGGACATCATACCAACAGCCCTTTTTATTGTAGTGTGAAGGTCTGGGGCGTTATAGCTTCAAGACATAGACAACGTACCATAATTGATGGAACCATGAATCTGTTCTCAACTGGAAAATCCTGAAGGAGAATGTCTGGTCATCAGTTCGTGACCTCATGCTCAGAACACATGGGTTATGCAGCAGGACAATTATCCGAAACACAGCAAGTCTTTCTCTGCATGGCTCAAATATAAAAAAAATAAATAAAAAAAAAGCTTGTGTAGTGGCCTAGTCAAAGTCCGGGCTTAAAACTGATTGAAATGCTGTGGCATGAACTTAAGAAGGCTGTTCATGCTCGGACACCCTGTAATGTGGCTGAATTCAAACAGATCAGCAAAGAAAAGTGGGTCAAAATCCTGCCTTCACATGATACCGACCACCCTAGAAAACTGCAGCAATTGCGTGATGTTATCATGTCAGTATGGATCACAATCTTTAATTCATATTTTCAGCACTTTGTTGAGTCTATGGCATTAAGAATTAGGGAAGGTGTACTTAATAAAGTGGCCAGTGAGTGCATAATATACATTAAAAGTTTAATGTTTCAAGTTTTACTGTCATATGCACATTAAATGTACATGTTCTCCCTGTACAAAATAATTCTTCCTTTGCTGTCCTCAATGAATGCCATGAAAAATAAATATAGGTATAGATTTTTCTTTTTTAATTATTGTGCTGTCATCTTTTTGCTAAGTACTTTATGGCACTGTCATTGCACAGCCATACCAGGATTACATCTGAAAAGCTAAACTGGTAAAAGACAAGTGTTACATATAAAAATAGCATCAAAAACCTTTCCAGAAATGATGATGTCACCAGATAAAGCATTCAGGTGAAAAGCTGTTAAGCATCTAACTGTCTGTAAATCCTTCTGTTTTCAAAGCTTAAGAATTTCCTGCATGTCCCAATTAAAGACATAGACTAACTACAAGTTAAGGTTATTATTTATCTACATGCAAATGTGGACATAGTGGAAATGTGTTTTCAATTAAAACAAATAAATGAATTATGCTCTGAGATACTAACTAAGATATTAGTGATTTCACATTTTTGTTGTTTTTCTTTATAATAATAATAATAATAATAATAATGATAATAATAATAATACTCGACTGGTCACTCAACACAACAGCACTCTACAAGAAAAGACAGAGCCGGTTGTACTTTCTTCGAAGGCTCAGGTCTTTCAATGTCTGTAACACCATTCTGCGGATGTTCTATGAAACCGTTGTGGCGAGTGTAATTTTTTACGCTGTGGTCTGTTGGGGCTGTAACATGAAGGTGTCTGACAGGAACAGACTCGACAAGGCAATTAAAAAGGCCGAATCTGTGCTAGGCATGGAGCTTGACTCTGTGGATGTAGTAGCGAAGAGGAGGATTCTGTCCAAAGTACAATCCATTTTGACCAGTGTTCTCGCTGACCTGAGGAGCAATTTCAGCCTCAGATCTTTTCTTCCAACAGCCATAAAATTATACAACTCTTCTCTGTAACTCATCCACTAAGTGGATATTCACTGACAGTAACAGTAACACAATAGGACATTAATACTTACCTGTATTAATAATATGATCAATATTACTTCTCAATAAAATATGTAATCTATATTACATATAATAATACAATATTACATACATATATTAGAATACTGTGCAATATTTACAAATGCTTTTGGGTCATATTTTTGGTACTTACTGTTTTAAGGACTCTTTATATTTATTTAAAAAAAATTTAGTTGTTTATTACTTTTCCTTTAGATAACAACTGTGAGCATCTGCAACAAAGAATAAGCAATTTTCCTCTGGGATTAATAAAGTTCTTTGAATCTGGAATTGAATAATAATAATAATAAAAGATGATAATGATAGTAATAATAATAATAATAATAATAATAATAATGACAACAATAATAATAAACATTTCTATAACAATTCATTGCATCACATATACATACACATAACCACACACACACACACACACACACTATACTTATTAGATGCCAGCTTCAATTAGCTTTTGAGATTTGTCATTACTAACTCTTGGAAAATGCTCATAATATTCAATAGCAAAATTTTATTGCCTGTGCAAAAAAGTAACTTTATTAAACTTGCTTTGTTTGTGCACAACGACAAAACCTTTTAAAAAATTAAACACAATATTTCACACAACCTTTATCCTACTAACCCCACTCACAACCTCTTTAAATAATCAATCTGTTTAAACCTTTGTTCCGACACTACAGAGACAAGTATTTTAAAGAAAAGTTATGACATTGATAGAAGTACACTGATTAGGATCTAGGTCAAAAACAGCACAAATGTAACCTTCACAAATTTTTGTTTAAGTAAGTATACTAATAACATGTTTTCTATGCTGTGTGCCATCAAGAAGACTGACGACTTATGTCAGATTTACGCTGGCTGAACATTTGTACAGCCACCGAACAATTGTAAAATAATGATTAAATAATGAATCTGGTTTTTCTTATGGTATTAATACAAGTAGGACTTGCTTTATTATTTCTCATTTTGACCATGTTCAATATTTAAATTTCCTATTTATATTTCTTCATAATATTTAACTGCTGGTGTATATTGCAATGCAGTACAGAAAGTATAACCAAGAAAATTGCTTGTTTTTTTATGGATAAAAATGTTGAAACTTACACAAATTAAATAAATATTTGACACCAAGTCAAGTATGATGCCATGTGTTGACATATACAGTATTAAGATTGACAGGGAGCTCAGGAATAGGGCTACACAATTAATCAGGAAAAAGAAAAAAAAATCAGGATCTCGATTCAAACATATGTGCCATATAATTTCTGAATGACAGCGAGTCACTTACATGTATTTTCCTGCATTCAGACCATGCTGCATTCCTAACTGGTAACAATCCCAGATGTTATATTCGTCACACTCACATGGTGTAAAACAAAATACTATATTTTATATACTATATATAAGTCATAGTACATCCCTGGAGAAAATCTTAAGACCGGGGAAAATTACAAATATTCACAAGTATTACTTACAAGTTACAAGTATTCACTGTTCGCACTGGTCGATAGTAACCAGGTTGTAACTACTTCTTTAAAATGCCAAAAGAATAAACAAAAGCAAGAGACAAAAAATAGAGAGTAAGGAATTTATAAAAAACTGCATTTGAACTAAAACAGGCTGGTCATCAGCTGATCAAAAGTTTAAGACCAGCCTTTAAAAGTTAAAATCTGTGCAAAAATATGGCTTTAATGTTATTGTTCTTTAGACAGTCACACTGTCATGATCTCCTGATGGCAAAAGCAAAAAGACTTTCTGTTTTTAAGCGTGGCAGGATTGCTGAGCTGCACAAGCAAGGGCTCTCGCGATGCGCTATAGCTTCTTTCAACAGGACAATGCTGCAGTTCACAACAACCGCCTGATGAAGGACTTCTTCCTGGACAATAACATTGCGTTTCTGGACCACCCTGTGTCTTTCGCTGATCTAGAACCCCATGAGAATGTTTGGGAATAGATGGGAAAGAAAGTTTACAAAAACAGACGTGAAGCCATCTTCACCACATGGAGCAACATTCCCACCAGCCTCCTGGAAACAGTTGCATCAAGCATGCCGAAACAAGTTTTTTCAGGTTATCTACAAGAGTCTCTCTACTGAGACCCTTTTTGAAATGTTTAGTTCTGTTGTGTTTATTTTTGGGCTATGGTCTTAAACATTTGATCAGATGACAGCTTGTTTAAGTTTAAATGCAGTTTTCAATAAATTTTTAATCTCTGGTTTTTTTTCTTCTTCTTCTTCTCTTCTTTTGACATTTTAAAGCAATTCGTACAACCTGGTTATGATCTACCAGTGCAAAGTGTGAATACTTGTAATATTTTACAGAGAGAGAGAGAGAGAGAGAGAGAGAGAGAGAGAGAGAGAGATGATCGATTTCTGTACGCTTAACATTAGCTGCAATAGCATTTTCAATAAAGTTGACCAAATAAACAAATAAGCATGAAAATGCAGGTCTTGGTCGTTGGTCTGCTTCTTCTACGACAGTCAAGTAAAGCTCTTATTTTGACACCGAGAATGTGCCTGCTCTTAGCAGGTGTTCTGCCAATCCATGCTACCTACTATTTATTGCTACTTAAGGGTTCTGCGCATGCAGTGACCGACAAGCTTGGGAATTGTTTCATTAATTTGGTCCACAATGTGCTGGAAGCATTATTTAATGGGGTATTTGTCTATCAGAATATATTTCTCTATATACACCCCCTCCCACCTTTGTACATGTACTATACCCCTTAGCACGTACCATTTTTGCGATAAGGTTGTGTGAATCTATCAATTCACGCGGTGGGAGCATTTTGTGACAAGGGAGCATAAAATCCCAGAACACCGGTCTATGTCATTAAACAGCGCCAGGACTCGATACTTCTCTAACCTGCGGTGTCACGCGCCGCTTTAGGACAGCTGTACGAGACGGTTGTCATGGTTTCCATCTCATTCTACTTATAGCGAAACAAACGGCGAGCTTTACCTGAGCGTTTACCGTAAAAGCGAAGCTATTTATGTTAGTAATGGCTGCATGCCGGTACTTTTTATATTAAAGCGATAAACGGACACAGCGTACTCACCTGATTAGGATGATGATACTTTAAGAGTACATGTCCGCAGGTGTTCCCGGTAGGACTGTTACTCTTTGTAATGGTGTTGTAACTGTACATAGAGGAGTTATTGCTTTTGTATGAGCGCGAAGGTGCCGCTCTGGTGCACGCGCACATCCGGAGTGCCGCCGCGCGTGCATCAGAGTGCAAGTGTTTCTGTCACGTGAGGGTCCGAGTTTATCACCGACTGTAAACCCCGGGTAACAGGGAGTATAAATGAAATGATCACGAAGGGTTTGTAAACCGCTTTATGAAGCGACTATGGTAAAGGTGCGTTGTAACTGAGGGTAGAGACGTGTGTTGAATGGGTTTAGAAACTCAGACAGCCAAACCAGAGGGGGCGCGAGAGCAGACTCACTAAATGTTAACCCTAAGACATATGAATTACGTAGTTGCCAATTCCACTTATAATACTTTTTTAAAATCGTTTGAAGATCGACATGTTTTTGTCTTGTTTTTTTTTTTATATATATATGGTTGCCTGACAAGCGACTTCCGTTTATTTTATTTTTGCATTTTCTGTTCTCCTTTCCTAGAATTTCTTGCACTATCAGCACTGTAACCCCCATCGCCTTGCCCCCCAGAGCTTTTAAGGTTTCAGCACAACCTCTATACCACTTTACATGGTCATATGGGCCCTGAAGCCTATTCCAGAAGACTTTGTACACAAGGATGTACAAGGATGCGGTGCCAATCCCTCACAGAGCACGCACTCATATCACACGATCATTCACACTCTGGAATGCCAGTTAGTCTAATCTGCAATTGGACTTTGGTAGAAAACCAGAGTACCCGGGGGAAACCCTAGGGTTAGTTTAGGGCTCTAGGGAAAGCATATACAGTATACACACACATAGAGGGGCAAAAATAAATAAAAAAATAAATACACACTTCAACATGTAAAATAATATGACTCTCTTCTGACGGTCACATAATGGCACCAACAATAGTGTGACTACTGACATCTTCAAAGGACACATAATAATACACATTACTACCATAATTCAATTTAAGTTTAAAAAAGGGCATAGATAACACTTGTGAATGTTAGATTTGTGGCCATAACATACTATTATTATTAGTGGTGCTTGCGAAGCGAGCTTAGACTTAACATTGAGACCAAATTTGATGGGTTGTAGCGCAGAGTAAAATAGTAAATAATATAGAAAGATAACATTCACCATATTGTATAGGTTTGCAAGCTCTGTCAGAACATACCCGGCTAGAGGGTATAAGTTGTACCCCTGGGGCACATGAGGCGCCCAAATTTGCCCCATTGACATACAATGGGAAAAAAATCCCATAGACCAAATTTGATGGATTGTGGTGCAGAACAAGAATTTTGTTAAAATCTCAAATTTACCACAAGTTAAATGGTTTGCAAACTGTGTCATACTCTGCAGGAGGGTATAAGTTTTACTCCCGGGGCCCAAAAGGTGCCCAAATTTACCCCATTGAATTATAATTGGAATTTTGGTGCATAACAAGTTACGTACCATTTGTCATAGACCCATGAAAAAGGTGGTAAATTGTGCGCTCATTTGGGAATAGGGTGGTATGATTCTTGTTAGGAGGTGGGGGATGAATTGTATCAGCCTAAAAAGCCTATATATAAATTTAATATTGAGAAAATTTTTGTCGGATTATATTACAGACCGAGAATTTCGTAAAAAGATAAAACTGACCACATTTGAAGAGGCTTGCACAGTGTGTCAGAAAATACCCAGCACAATGGTATCAGTGTTTCGCATTTATCATGATGCTCATAAGCCACGCCCCTAGCAATATCATTAGCATGCTGTTAGCATGTTACTAGCATTATGATAACTACAGCATAGTATCATATTGCTAGCATTATCCTAATTATATTAGCATGTAGCTAGCATAATGCTAACAATATTAGCATATTAACATGATGCTAGTGTGAGTAGAATGTTGCTAGCATGACTCCAATGTTTTGCCACGGCAAGCTCCACTCACATTTTCTTCAGAAAATGTACCTCTCTAGTTACAGTATAGTAGGCCTATATTATGCCTATTATCCTAGGCTCATTCATGAAGCTGTGGTTGCTTCTTTGTCTCACACGAGTTGGCAACCATACAGTATAAAGTGTGTTTGTGTTGTGTTTGTGTGTGTTTAAGGAGCAGGAGCTTTGTCCTGTTCATTCTACATTGACCCTTTGTAACATTTTACTTTTTAATATTTTAGTACATTTAACTTCTGTGCACACAAACCAGCCATTTAACATATCAGGCTCATTAGTGTGCTTTATGTGTAAATTAATATTTAGGCATCTATTGCAGCCTTAGATGCTTTTATTCCTTAAATATCTTCTGATCAAACTCAACATGTCCAATGTAACAGTTTTTAAAAGTTTTCTTGTTTATAAGCTTTCAGGTTTGGATTGCACTCACCAGACCAATTCAAGCTGGTTAATAACTACAGGATGTCAGCAGTAAATATAACAACTTTAATAAGAGTGGGTTGTAAATTTTAACAGAAAGAAAAATCAACCAATGCCCTGGATTTCCTGCACCAGCCATGTTTGTATGTACTTACCTGTTTACATGGCCAACTAATATACTGACAGCCTAGCAGCAAGTGACAACAGAGAACTCTTTTACTCTTTGATTTACTGTGTACAAGGAAAGTCGATTACAAGAAGAACCATTTGACTTCTGCACAGAATGTGCAGCTTCTTGGCATGAAATTGACCTTCATGCTAAGCATACCCTTTTATCCAAGTTCAAGTAGGCTTTTATTGTCATTTAAACCATATACAGTTTAGTACACAGGAAAAAACCCAATGTTCCTTCTGGACCACAGTGTTACATACAACATAAATGAACAACATAAATGAACAAAACTAACTAACTAATGATTATGAAGAAAGTCAAAGAATTCCAAGTGGCTTCATATTTTTAGGCTAGAACTTGCAAAGTTCTTGGTTTTAGGAACCACAGTAATAAAATGAATAATGCTGCATCTCACAATGTGTGCAAGCTAAATGATCAGTAATTCTTAGCCTTTTCTCAGAAGCATGATTCAATTTCCTCTTTCATGGTATGACCTTTAGAGCACTTCCTACAAAAACTGAAGTAGTAATGAAAAATGATTCCTAGCCGAGCTGAGGCTGTAAGGAAATATTATATATTATCAGTGCCAATGAAATGAAAGCTCTTGTGACCCCCTTAAGAGTTTCCTTGAAATGTTGCAGCACTAGAATTAACCTGCAGGACAAGAGTCATATATCACCTGTAGCTTACCTCTTTGTGGAGGGTGTTGATGATCATCTTCTGGATAAATGTCAAGTCAGCAGTCTTCCTCATGACTGAGGTAGAGTGTATTAAACTAGTCTAATAGACACAAAGTATTTATAATGTATGAATAGTAATTTACTTAAATTCAAAATGTAATGTTATGATATTTTGAGGTATTAGATTTTTGATTTTCATTTGCCATAATTATCGATATATATTTTATATATATATATATATATATATATATATTTGCGACAAATAATAATAAAAATCTGTTAAACACCCTCTAACTGTGGTGATACATCAAGCACTATGATGAAACTAGCTTTCATAAAGACTATCCCTGAAAAGCAAGGCCAAAACCTCCCTCTGCTGCGGAGGAAAAGTTCATTTAGTGTTAAAATTATTGTCTGGTAGTGTATATATAATCAAATACAAGAGCTAGATGAGGAAACTCTATACCATGCTCCACTATTATAGGAGCACAGCTGTGTTTTACTTGCACGTTTTTTTGTGCCAAAGTGCCCTGACGATGGCGCTATTACACTGTTCATTCTGTTCTTAGTTTAATGTTTTAGGCTGTAACAGTCCTGCATGGAATCAATTAAATACTATAGTTTACTTTATCAAAGAAAGATTTGTGTGAGAATGTTTTGTCTTCCTAAATGCAATATATCAATCGCATATTTTAATCAAGGTCCTTACACCTTAAAAGCTAATTGTGCTTTATGTTGCTTTAAGCATCTTATATCATTGGTATACCATAGTTGGTGTCCTTATCTGCAAGTAATCGAACAGTTATTACTAACGTATTGGATGAGCATTTTTATAGAAGGCCAGTATTCAAATTTCGCTGTACATTCAGCACAAGAGAGCGGCATCAGATCTCGTTAATACTCTGTACATTTTCTGTATCACTGTTCATATATAAGATAAGATAAGAGGAACTTTATTTATCCCGAGGGAAATTCTTTTGTCACAAACATGCTCAATGCAGCCATGGAACAAGAAAAATAAAAATATACAGTTAGTAATAATAATAATAATCAAATAAAAACAAAATACATAAGTACAGTAAATAGTAATATATAAAGTAAAAAAAAAAAAAAAAAAAAAAATATATATATATATATATATATATATATATATATATATATATATATATAAAATTAACAACTCACTTTTACTGTAGCACTGTTCACTTTATTAAATAACATGCATAAATGAGAAAACCAACACAACATAATATTGAAGATCATTTAAAAGATATATGTTATAAGTAAGTGTAAAAAGCAATAAAAATTAAAAGTATGTCTCTGGGTTGGTGTTGCCACATGGTGTTCTGTACAGCTGATTAAACTTCTGTGACTGCTTATCATACTCCTCCACTGCATTCCAGGCTTCAAGGACCTTGCTCGTCTGCTCAGTGGTAGGTAATTGCTTGTCATCTGTTAGATCAATCTCCACCAGCATGGAGTAGGACATTTCCAGCCTAAGCAGCCTAAGAAATAGTTAAAAAAATTTTACCGGTACTATATAGCTAAAAGGTGAGGAGAATAAAACACAGTCCTGTAAATCCTGTAAAAGTTTTTCTTTCCATTCACACTTATTTCATGTAGAATATTAGCTCTGTTAACTTCCAGAGGTGCAAAGAATCCCAAATAGCATTACTAGAACACCTGTAACTAAGAGTTATACATATAGTTAAACATCCCAATGATGTTACCATCCACTGTCACCACTTGCCTCTTTCTAATCAGATTCCTCGGTTGGAACTGTTGTATAATTATATATATGGTACATACAGTGGGGCAAAAATTATTTAGTCAGCCCCCAATTGTACAAGTTCTCCCACTTGATGAAAGAGGCCTGTCATTTTCATCATAGGTATACTGCAACTATGAAAGACAAAATAAGAAAAAAACAGAAAATTACATTGTAGGATTTTTTAAGAATTTATTTTCAAATTTTGGTGATAAATAAGTATTTGGTCACCTACAAACAAGCAAGCTTTGCGGCTCCCACAGACCTGTAACAACTTCTTTAAGAGGTTCCTCTGTCCTCCATTCGTTACCCGTATTAATGGCATCTGTTATCAGTATAAAAGACACCTGTCCACAAATAGCCACACTCCAAACTCCACTATGGCCAAGACCAAAGAGAACACAAAATTGTAGACCTGCACCAGGCTGGATAAGTAGCTTGTGAAGAGCTATTTGGGAAGAAATCTACTGTGGGAGCAATTATTAGAAAATGGAAGACATACAAGACCACTGATAATCTCCCTTGATCTGGGGCTCCACGCAAGATCTCACCCCGTGGGGTCAAAAAGATCACAAGAACTGTGAGCAAAAATCTCAGAACCACACGGTGGGACCTAGTAAATGACCTGCAGAGAGCTGGGACCAAAGTAACAAAGGCTACCATCAACACACTGCGTCGCCAGGGACTCAAATACTGCAGTGCAAGACGTGTCCCCCTGCTTAAGCCAGTACATGTCCAGGCCCGTCTGAAGTTTGCTAGAGGCCATTTGGATCCAGAAGAGGATTGGGAAAATGTCATATGGTCAGACAAAACCAAAATAGAACTTCGTGTTTGGAGGAGAAAAAATGCTGAGTTCCATTCAATGAACACCATACCCACTGTGAAGCATGGAGGTGGAAACATGATGCTTTGGAGCTGTTATTCTGCAAAGGAACCAGGACAACTGATCCATGTAAAGAAAAGAATGAATGAGGCCATGTATCATGAGATTTTAAGTAAAAACCTACTTCCATCAGCAAGGGCATTGAAGATAAAACATGGCTGGGTCTTTCAGCATGACAATGATTCCAAACACACCGCCTGGGCAACGAAAGAGTGACTTTGTAAGAAGCATTTCAAGATCCTGGACTGGGCTAGCCAGTCTCCAGACCCAACCCCATAGAAAGTCTGTAATGCCCAGCAACAGCCCCAAAACATCACTGCACTAAAGGAGATCTGCATGGAGGAAATCTGCCAAAATACAAGCAACATGTGGACCTTGTGAAGACTTACAGAAAACGTTTGACCTCTGTCATTGCCAACAAAGGGTATATAACAAAGTATTGAGATGAAATTTTGTTATTGCCCAAATACTTATTTTTCATCATAATTTGCAAATAAATTCTCAAAAAATCCTACAATGTGATTTTCTGGATTTTTTTTTTCTTATTTTGTCTCTCATAGTTGAGGTATACCTATGATGAAAATTACAGCCAGAAATATAAACAATCCACTTTCTTTAGGATAGAGCCCTGTAGGGGAATACAGTTATATCAAACCACAGTTGCATTTTAATTAACTATTCAAGGCTGAAAGAACTGCCATCATGTTTGGCTTTTTATATCCATTACGGACGTACACAACATGATACATCAGCATCTTTTATAATTAGTGATCATCATGTCGCATACGTTCTATATAACTGTATTTTTATAAGTTACAAAGTTCAGTGTAGCTAAAATAAATGTGCTCCCACAGTTTAACTTGCCCTAGAATGCATGAAAAGAAACATGGAAATTTGAACCTGTTCCAAATGGCACTTATTGGTGGCTGACTAAATACTTTTTTGCCCTAATGTACATTCATACAACTTTTTTATATAAGATCTTTTATTTAACAGGTGTTTTGAAGAGGCTCACTCGACATTCGTCCATCCATGCAGGACCTTTCAGCTTATTAATGGTAGATTAAATGTAATGTTTTTTCAATCAAACATAAATTTTTCTTTTAAAGCATGCAGTTGAATTTGTATTTAAAATGCATACCCTATGAAGGTATCAAATGAAATATGCATACTAATTTCATGTATCTCACATAATTTTCTACAAGCTAGTGGAAAGGCGCATTCTCATATTGGCCAAATGGCAACACCAACGTTCCCAGACACTGTAGATGCGATGGTACAGGGATCCCCTCTGCTTGTGGGAGCTGGTCTTAGTGGGCCAGGCCAGTAGACTGGTGCATCAAATTTTGCTGAGGTTGGGGAAAAATCATTCCTGGACATCGTGTGATAGACATTAATCAGAAATACCCTGGAAATGTCATGAATTATAGGAGGTATGTGGATTTGGTTCTGACTGCAGGGCATAAGTGCCATTTGGAACAGGTTCAAATTTCCATGTTTCTTTTCATGCATTCTAGGGCAAGTTAAACTGTGGGAGCACATTTATTTTAGCTACACTGAACTTTGTAACTTATAAAAATACAGTTATATAGAACGTATGCGACATGATGATCACTAATTATAAAAGATGCTGATGTATCATGTTGTGTACGTCCGTAATGGATATAAAAAGCCAAACATGATGGCAGTTCTTTCAGCCTTGAATAGTTAATTAAAATGCAACTGTGGTTTGATATAACTGTATTCCCCTACAGGGCTCTATCCTAAAGAAAGTGGATTGTTTATATTTCTGGCTGTCTGGATATATAATAGACACCTCTAAAGGGGTTCATTAAAGGAAGAAACTCATCTGTTCCTCGCTCATATCCTCTGTTTGAGGCCTCGGGAGAATAGAGTAAATTGACCGATAGCGCCATCTGCTGTTTCGTAAGAAAATCTGTCTGCACACGTGTGAGAAACATAAAGAGAATATATATTTGCAACACACAATGCATATATTTGTTATACCTCTGCATTTTCTCTCAAATTGACTTGTGTTTGTACACATTACTTTTTGTTTGTCTGAAAGTCGATTTTTTTTTTTTTTTTTTTGCAAAGCAGATTGTGTTTGTTGGCAAAACGCTGGATTTGTTTGTTAAATTTTGGCACATAAATAACTCCATAGGTTAAGCTCTAACAATAATTTACTAATACAGAACTAGGCACATGTACGGAGAAGTTCATATTAAAATGCCATTTAATAGAAATATGAAATTAGGCAAATTGCCAGGGTCAGCTAGGGAAAGAATAATGCACTGTTTAACATTATAATGTGTGCATTAAACACATATGTATTTTATAAAAAAAAGTAAATCTTTTACCTTATTAGGTGAGTTACAAGCACGTTGTGAACAACAGCAATCATCAGGGGAAAGCTCTGGCTGTAAATCATTCAGGAAAGTCGAGGGAAAGGGAAGGACAAGTTTAAAGTTTAAGTAAATAAACTATTGCAGCTATATTTAAAGCTAGAACTGTAGCTTATTATTTATCGTTAGTCACAGAGACAAGATTGTGTTACAGACCTGTGAAGTTCACTACCAGTCCTTATGTTTAGATATTCATTCTTTTCATTAAAACATTGAAAAAAAAGTATGCCTTCTGTAAAATAGGGAAACAAATGCAGCTAATTATTTCGGCATAGACTACAGTTTATAATTAATTACATTTTCATGCTAATGTTTGAACCAGCATGTATAATAAAAATTTTGATCATGTGAAAACCTAAAGCGGTCAGAGTTGAAAACTAATTAATGCAATATAGGCCAATTCAAATGTAGGCCAATTGAAAGAAGAAAGTTCTTTCCTAACTAAAGTTTCCTAAAGTTTTAGGCTAATATGATGGCCCATAATTATGTTATAATATTTGTTTTATCTAAAATATTTAACCATTGAGGAAAGATATTTCATCTCTGTAATGTTCCTAGGCAATAAAAGCCACCCTAATGCATATGCAACAAGAATCGAAGTTCATTTCATTTTACATTTAGGCATTTGGCAGACTTTCTTATCCAGAGCGACTTACATTTTTATCTCATTACACATCTGAGCAGTTGAGGGTTAAGGGCCTTGCTCAAGGGCCCAACAGTGGCAACTCGGTGGTTGTGGGGTTTGAACCTGGGATCTTCCGAACCGTAGTCCAATGCCTTAACCACTGAGCTACCCCTATCAACTTTTAATTTAATGTTACTATCTACTGTACAATTCCGGTATTGATAGTGTTTAATTTGCATTATTTGTAAACGATTGAAAAATGTATTTGGTTACCATATGAAAAAAAAAAAAATTTAGTTTGGATACAGCTTTTAGAGGAAAATAACAGCAGGCTATAGTAATCAGCAGGAAAACCCATGTTCCCACTCACTTTAAAGTAACGTCACCTACGCATCCCTTTTATTACACACACACACTCACTTGTGATAACAAACCATAAATGACACTGATAGTAGATCAGTAAATATGAACAGGTATCAAAGGTCATGCAGGAGTTTTGGATCACCGCTGTGTATCATTGGGGCACAAAGATTCATTTGCTCTGTAATACACTCCCCTTTCTATGACTTTGTTCACCATTTGGTCACAGAGGCACAGATAGTTTCTGAAGTTTATACATTAGTCTTGGCTCCATCTTTAGGGTCTTAAAGAAGGTGAATTAAGATTTTAAAGCAAGGCAAAAATGTGTACAGGAAAGTGTGCACGATTAGTGGGTCTGATGCTGTTACCCTCTGCATTTCTGTGTATGATAGCCAACCTGTTGTTGTTCTTCCCCGATGGCAATGTTTTGAAAAATGATCAGATCTCTTTACAAGTCTGGCTGATGGGAGGATTTCTTGGTGGAGGATTATTTGTAAGTAAAAAGCTTTTTCTGTTCCATGGCCGTATAAAAAAATCTTAGCTATGAACTTGAATATGTATAGTACTGCTTATTTACTGGCATATCTCATAAGTGTTCCTGTGTCTTACACTTTCTTTAATTCTTAATATTTAATAATGGAGTTAAATACACTCCATTATTTATTATTACTTTTTACACTAATTAATTAACTAAATATTATTATTATTATTATTATTATTATTATTATTATAAATATACTAATATATATGTTTTTTATATTTCCTTTATTGATTTTGAATTATTATTCTCTTGCATGATTAACAAATTATTAAACTGTAGACCTTGTGAATTATGTAAGGTCATAATTTAAACTTTGACCAATGTCATAAAGTCATAAAATCTCACTTGTCATATACAATTAATCAGTAATACCCAATATAAAGCTAGATGTATTAATGGATATTAATATATTAATAAAACAAGTCTCATTGTATATGTTCTTTGATATATATGTTTCTAGTATTTCTTTTTTCCATAAGATGCTGTGTCCAAGCTGTTCGGCTATCAGAGCTGGTGGAAAGGGTTGTTGTGGGAAGGGCTGCTGTGGAAATCGTTGCCGTGTGAGTAAAACAACTCGTTTGGAGAGAAGATTCACTTCCCCCCAAACGAGTTGTGATTTTTTAGTGAATCTGTGGAAAAAGAAAATATTTTCAGCTGTAAAATCAGAAACAAAGTGAACTGCTATTTGAGTAAAATGTAGCCTACAACATTCCACAAATCAATCAACTTTGTAAATCAGTAAATTACTCAGTGTGACCTTTTACTTTTGCAAGCTTGTGCAAATCTGTAATTTTGAGACCTAATGCAGCCCAAAATATTAGTTACTGAGATTTGTAAAGGGATAGCACTAATTAACTGAACAAAATACTGCTGAGAACAGTACTAAAATATTATTAATCCAAATGTGTGCTAATATCTGACTGCCTGTGTTTTTTTAGATGCTGAACTCGGTCTTTTCCTCTGCGTTTGGTCTAATTGGGGCGGTATACAGCACCAGCGTGGCATCTGCAGCACTAGCTATTGGACCAAAATGCCGTCTGGCCTCAGGAGACTGGGAATCTCCATTTGAGAAGCTCCCCCAAGAGTAACTAAGCTCTGGACTCAAGTCAAAAACACAATTTTACATATATTTTGGTTAAACACTTACACATACTGCACAAACATGTTTTATTTGTGTGTAGACACTTTTTTAAAATTTTAAGCTCTGAATCATCATGACTGAATTTTAATTACCTGAATGCAAAAACTCATTAAGCACAACTCATGTTAGTTCTCTCTCTCTCTCTCTCTCTTTCTCTCGCTGCAGTAATTCCAGCTATTTGGTGGATAAATCTAAATGGTCAGTCTGTGCTTTCCCGGAAAATGCTGTCCTGTGGCACATCGTTCTCTTTTCTATCATATTAGGCCTGGGTGTCGTGCAGGTTGTGCTCCTTGGGATTCAGGTCATTAATGGATGTATGGGTTGTATTTGTGGGGACTGTCGAAAAACCCCAGAGGTAAATGTTATTACAGTATTTCATCAAATTTCTTTGGTTGTTTTTCAAGAGGTTGGAGACAAGTAGATGGCTTAATTAATCTGTCTGTGTGTCTATATGTCTGTCTGTCTATCTATCTATCAACATTAAATGGAACATGTTTATTTCTTTTTTGCAGGATGAGGGAGGATTGTAAATGAAAGACCTTATGAAGAAAAAAACAGCATATCTATTTATTAACATGAATCTACATGATCAAATCTTCTGTTCATGTTAACCTTGTACTCTGTGCTATTTATATTGCTATTGTAATCAATTATTAAACCTGATATGGCATACACATTTATTAATTATTGACTACAATTACTTTGAGTAATATCTTTACATTGCACTTGAAGCTTTCAGGCTGGATAATAAAATAAGTTTTACCTTTGATCCAATTGGTTTTCTTTTAACAATAATAGTCCTTCCAACACTGCGATGGATTGGCACTCTGTCCAGGGTGTACCCTGACTCGTGCCCTAAGCCTCCTGGCATAGGCTCCAGGTCCCCATGACCCTTAATACAGGATAAAGAGGAATAGAAGATGAGTGAGTGAGAGTAAGTGAGTCCTTCTAACAATAATACAAAAATAGTGTTTGTGTGTTTGCTGCGGACTGGGACACTGCACCAGTTTGGGCTAGATCCTGTGTGAAAGCAGGTTTAGCAGCACCCTAGAGGAAGAAGCGACAGCTGTACAAACAGCTCAGAAGAGACTTTGAATGTAAGGTGTTTGAAAACATCATCTTGTACTCAGCGTTATTAATCATCTGTGGACAAAATCTTACTTGGTATTTAGGTCAGCTTAAACAAGTACAGTACTGGGCCTGTAATCATAAAGAATAATAAGAACTAATCCTGGATAATTAATGTTTTTCAGCACTTATAGACTTTAGTACAGCCAGGAAAAAATACACATTATAGATATGAAGTCATACTTTCGAGGAAGCTACAAACTTTAATAGTGACTTAATAGTTGTGACATATTGTCTAGCTGTATCCACTCTAAATAAGCTCCACAAACTGAGAAACATAAACACACCATGCATGCTTTAGCCATATCTGGAGAGGAGGACTGTGAGTGCACTTGTTCTGTGTATTTTATCAGATATAAGTCTTAATGGAGTCTTCGCCTTATGAAAAGGATTTTAGTTGAATGCATGGCTGTATGTTACATGCTGGTAAAATCTGAATAAATGAATTAGTTTAGACCATCAAACTAATTTGACGTTCTTTAGTTTCATTAGTTTGATCGTCAGGATTGGAGTTGTAGTCTGGTTTTGCATATGGATATCTTCATTTCTTTTTAATATATGGAAAACAGGTCAATAAGAGCTAACATGAAGAATCACTATTTGTTTTTTTCTCATGCAGATCACATACATCCACACAGTAAATGTAAATAGTGACAAGGTGAGGGAAAGGGGAGCTTAGAAATGTTGGCCCAGGGTGAGAAAAAAAAAAGGTCTGGCAGTGTCAATGGTGTTTACTAAAAGGAACTAATGCAAACTCACTATTTTGCCAATAATGGAGTCTTTCAATGCACGTAAAGCACAGGCACAAAACGTACACAACCCTCCGTGATGAATCCAAGGACAGAACAGAACAGAACAGAACTGGAGCAGTCCAGTTAGCACACATGAATGAATCTGATGAAAACAATGCCCGGTGTTGTGTGAACAGTCGTTTCTATGTTGAACAAATTGCATCAAATCTGAACAAATACACTCTTATTTAGTGTTATTTAGAGAAATCTGCTTTAATACACACTAAACATACAGTATGTCCATGTCATTTTTATATGCACTGACAAACCTGTCTATTTTTGACAGGTAGTACACAAATACGCCTACCACACAGTAACCACGGCTCCTTGAGATGTGACTCAATACCTCTAAAGAGACATCACATCATTAGTGTTAGATAAGCTCTGGCAGGGTAAAAAAAAAAAAAAGCCAACCCAGACTTTCAGGAAGTGAAGAAAAAAAAAAAAACAAGCCAGCACTGGTTCTATTGCAACATCACTGTGACGAACAGGAAACGTATATCATGTGTCTTCTAATCTGACATGTATCTATGCATGTTTGTATGTACTGTATATAATAAGAATGTACAATCAAGTAAAAAGAGGTGGTTATAAGAATAAGCAGGGATAGGGTTAAAGGAGGAGGAAGTGGGGTGGGAATGCAAGACTTGGGAAGGGGGAATGGGGAATGAGGATGGGGTAACAGGACTGAAAAACTGGTCTAAGGCGACTTGCACTGGAGTGTGCCAGTAATTACTGTATGTTTCTGAGTTCAGCAGAGGTTCAATCTTAAGGCTTAGGAATGCATGGTGGTGTAAACCCTTCTTACAACACTATTACGTGCAGGACTAAACATGCCATTTTCTTCTGTCAAAAACAGTCGACAACCATAACCTTTTTTTTTCTTACTGATGTAGTTTTTCTGCTTTGTTGATATTTATATATCAAGACAAATATGGTTTCTACTGTATATGATGCAGCTAGATATGATTTGCTTATTGAGTAAGGCTGATAATAATAATTTTGTTTATTTAACAGATGATTTATTAATGAGAAAGAATGTTGGAAAAGTGTAATTTTCTGCCCGACTATATGTTGTACCATTTCCTAAATATCACTGCCAACATTATGACTGCCAACATTGCTACCTATGTTTATGCAGTTGCTATTCTTATCTGTTGCTCTCCGACACCATTGGTTGCCTGTTGCTGAATAACATGAGGGCCAAAGATTCTCCCTAGGGTAAATATTGGACAGACTGATTGGTCCTTTGCGGGCTGTAAATTATGTCACAATGACAGCTGACCAATAAGCTTTCAGAAATCAGAAAGAGAGACTGTTTCCATATTCAGACATTGGTACCAACCACTTAAAGGTGACTGAGGTAACCGATAAACTGTAGTAATATACTGTACAACAGAACTTTCTTCGCACTACATTTAATTAATGTACATTCATGACATAATTAATAGTTTATACACTCCATAGTCAGTATTCAAACAACCAGGCATGTGTCCAACTCTAATCAAAAAGGACCAAGCCTGAAATGTTTCTAAAAGCTAACCTAAGGGTTATTATCTTTCCAGAGTGAACCCATAAAGCTCAGCTACTGGGCCCGCCTGCACCTTATCAAGGACCCACAGCTCATTGTTAATTATTAACCATTTGCTGCATATCACTTAGAGATAGTGTACAGAAACATGCCAGAACTGTCTAAACCACATCCTTCTTTCTTGTCAATTAAATTCAACCAAGAGAGAGCGCAATATTAAAGAGATTGGTGGAAGATCAGACAGAATAAAAATGTCGGAAGAATGATTGTATCATAAAAGTGGACTACAGTTAATTTGCTACTCTTAGACCATTGTTAGTATCTGTAAGGTTTACGTTAAAAATAATTGCAATTTTGTCCTCCTATAACAAGAAGCTAATATTTAAAAATGGGCTCTAACCCTTAGCATGGCTCTCACCATAAGGGAAACTGGACTGCACCCCAGATTGTGCAGCAGGCATACTGGCGTGCATTCTAATCAGTTTTTCCTTTAGAAATCAACTCCATAAAATTTCCATTGGACTAAATCCATTGGCAATGTTCCTGTGAGACTGGCCAGAATTACAATGTCAATGAGCCTACAAGGGCAGTTTGTAAACCTGGTACATTTTTTTTTACAAATCTCATGCAAGACCTTCCAGTTATGATTTCTTTCTGTCAGTTAATGGTGCTACTGAAGTAAATAAATTAGCGAAATATACACTGAATGCAGTGTGTTCTCTTATTTTTATGCCAGGGAACATAATAAAATTCATTGTCTGTTTTTATACCTCACAACCAAATGGACACTTCCAGGTTAACACTATTAGCCTAAGACTATATCAGTACATAAATGTTTACTGCACATGTACTTTTTACCGCACCTTTTAAATGACCACATTGGTTTAGTAAAAATCGTGAATGCAAAAAACAATTCAAAATGCACATTTTTTTAATTTAGGTACTGTATAAGGGAACTCAATGTAAGGCTCAGATGTTACCAATTCGCACTGGCTTGCTGTCAATCAACTTCTTTGCCACATCTTGACTGATGGCAGCCCGTTCTTGCATAATCAATGCTTGGAGTTTGTTTAAATTTGTGGGTTTTTGATTGTCCACCTACCTCTTAAAGATGTTCTCAATTGGATTACGGTCTGGTGAGTTTCCTAGCCATGGGCACGATGTTTTGTTCCTCGAGCCTTTTAGTTATCACTTTTGTCTTGTACCTTGGTGCTCCATCATGCTCCAAATGCACTGTTTGTCATCAAACTGTTTTTGAATGGTTGGAAGAAGTTGTTCTCAGAGGATGTTTTTATAGCATTCTTTGTGTTCTTAAGCAAAATTTTGAGTAAGCTCATTCCTCTAGCTGAGAAGTAACCTCACACGCGAATGGTCTCAGGATGCTTAACTGTTAAAAAGCATGACACAGGACTGATGGTAGCACTCACCTTAATACATTTTAAAAAGAGGGTGAAAGGAGAAGCCAGGCGGCACGGTGGTGTAGTGGTCAGCACTGTCGCCTTGCACTTCCAGGGTCCGGGTGTGATTCCCGACCAGACTTGGTTCCCGTCTCTGTGTGCATGGAGTTTGCATGTTCTCCCCGTGCTTGGTGGGTTTCCGCTGGGTACTCTGGCTTTCTCCTACAGTCCAAAGACATGCAGGTTAGGCTAACTGGCGTTCCCAAATTGTGTGTATGTGTATGTGTGTGCCCTGAGATGGATTGGCACCCTGTACCTTGCCTCGTGCCCTAAGCCTACTGGGATAGGCTCCAGGTCCCTGCGACCCCGAATACAGAATAAAGCGGTATAGAAGATGAGTGAGTGATAAAAAAAGCATTTTTCTACGGGAAAAACATCACGGACAGACTGATATTCTGCAAAAGGTACAGGGATTGGACTGTTTAGGATTAGGGTAAAGTCCTTTTCTCTGATTGTTTGGGTCATTTTGAAAAAAAACTTGTCTGGGGAAGAAAAGGTGAGTCAGTTCTACGTCTCACTGCTTAGCCATGTTGCACAATATCATCTGCATATACTATATATATATATATATATATATATATATATATATATATATATATATATATATACACACACACCTTGCACTTCACAATTTGCACAATAAATATATATGCACTGATGTATATGAACTACTATTTGCACTTGTGATGGATGCTTAACTGCATTTCATTGCTGAGTACCTGTACTATGTAATAGCAATAAAGTTGTACCTACATACCTTTGTTACAGTCACATCAGTTTACAAGGTTTCTTTCTTTCTTTCTTATGCTGAGAAAAATAGAGATGCACGTAAAACATCCGACTATGTAATAAGAAATGATGATCAGTAGTAGCACAATTATGGGTGAATGTTGTCAGAAATGGGAATGTTTATCACTTAACTTTGGAGGCGTGCCAGAGTGTGACAGCGCCATTGAGAGGAGGGAGGAGGGGGAGGGGGAGGGCAGGAGCCTGAGGTCGCTCTAAATCCGTTTAAAAAGCGCCAGAGCTCTCCGTGCTGGGATCACACACACACACACACACACACACACAGACACTTATATCACTCGACATCTTGTCCTAACGCTTTCGCTGGTTGTCCTGTGGACCGACAGTAATCTCCGAGCGGGAACACTGAGGGACCTGAGCGCAGCGACACACAGCCTGAGGACCTGCAGCCTGGTTCGGTGTGACGCACATTTCATACTTCACATTCCTCTGTCTGCTGACTGCTCCTTAAAATTGGTAAGTGTATATTTAAATGACTGTTTCTACCCTAAAAGTTGCTCAATCGCCCATGAAAAGCGTAGTGTAAAGGGAACACAAGGCGTGTTTTGTGGATTCCTGACTCGCGTTGGTTGTTGGAGGTGTGTCCGAGTGGGAGTGTCTGTCAAACAAGAAACTTTATCATATCATCATATTGCTCTTGTATTTGGGTTAGGGCAGTAATAAACACTATTGTAAAAATAAAAACATTATTATAAACCAGCTCACGTTTATAGCATAGAAATAAGAGTAGTCATTTTCCTCACTGCAATTCTTACTTGTTGCTTATTGGTTGTATAATTTGTGATTACATAATTTTCATTTTGGATTAATTAACTGATCTATCTATCTATCTATCTATCTATCTATCTATCCATAATCTGTCAAACTGCATAGTAAGTATTAAAGTCTTTGGTAACTTAATATGGTAACTTAAAATATTATGCTAGATAAAAAACATAAAGGTTGTTGTATTACATAGAAAATATTTATGAAATATTACTATATAAATAACAATAATAACAAATCTTATCATATAATTTGTGAAAGGTATGTTTGAAATCAGTCAAAGACACCGCTCACAATGAAGATGGTTTGTTTTATTATTAGGTGACTGTTATATATCCTTTATATAGAAGCAATTTTATAGCAATGGATAAGATAAGATGGTTAACTGACCTATTTTTTTCTATCTTCATGATTTGTTTGTCTGAGACACGTTTATGTTCCAGGCTTTACCCACATGCACATAAAAAACTGCTTTGGACGATAGGTCTGACTGTGAATTCAGATTACAGGCGATGAGTTTTATTGCAAAACTACTAGATTTATCGCATGTACTGTAAGCCGTGATGCATAAATCACCTTCATTACTGCGGGGGGCTCGAGCGTCACGTACAGCACGCGTGCAGTGAGGCGCGTGCTAGTGTGAATGGAGCGGGGAGCCGCGCGCACATTTTCACCCGACACGCTGATGAGCTTATCGCCGTGCTGTGTTTGTTTAAGACACAATGGGTCTTTAAAACAAAACAAAAAAACTTCTTCTTTGCATAAATATGGGTCCTACATCCTATCCCATGGCTATACGTTTGCCCACACGGAAATCATCTTTTGCTCAGAAGCTTGTGAAGTGAAGTGCCTCCAGAATCTCCAATTTACAATTCGTCTCACTTGTTATTATTAGTTTAATACTCCACTTAGCCTGCGTTTTCAAATAATTCGAGTGCAGGCTGTAAAGAACATGAAAATGCAGACAGTTTGTCTTCTGACTTGTTATGCATACCATTCAGCCCACAGTTTTTGGACAGTTATTACCATAATACTGAAACACACTCATCGCAGTCCTGAGTGTGTTTCAATATCACGCGAGATTAATTGCTATTATAACCTTATCATCTAAACCGCTTTGTCCTTTACACATGGTCACTGGGGACCTGGAGCCTATCCTATTAGACTTAGGGCACGGGGCTAGGTACACAATGGGTGGGAAACCAATCCATCCCAGGGCACACACACATACACAGAGTCACATGCTCATTCAGACACTAGTAATTTGGGAACGCCAATTAGCCCAATCTGCATGTGGAAGAAAACCGGAGCACCCAGGGGAAACCCACCAAGCTACCTAACAACTCATGCACACTCTATGCACACAGACCACACAGGCAATCGAGCACTGACTCTAGAGGTGCAAGGTGACAGTGCTAACCACTAAACCACTAATTCGTGCTGCCTATCTAAACCTATTGAGTATTAATAACAATAACTGTTGATAGGAGCTCTGCGCTTGTAAAAATGTGCAGTACTTGCATTGAGGTTAACCCCTTTAAGAAGGTGCTGTTATTTAGTTATTTCTATTTGAGTATATTACTTTGGAAATGTTTCAAATTCTTCAGTGACAAAAATAAAACTGAAGCTTTAAAAAGCTTTACTTTAGGTATGCACCAGCTCAAACCAACATAGGCAAGTTTGCATAACGAGACTCAAACTTAGATGCTTAGAGTTTTTTTATTTATTTTTTTTGGCCTGTTCTCTGAATACTGAGTGAAAGGCAATCATACTCTTGGATGGGATGCTAGTAAATTGCAGGCCATCACACACACACACACACACACACACACACACACACACACACACACACACACACAGCAAGCATGAGTTTTGGAAGGTGGTAGAAAATTGGAGTTCCCTTGGGGAAACCTGGGGAGAACATGTGAAACTCCACACAAACTGTAACCTGAACTGAGGTTAAACCGAACTTCAATTCATGGAACTCTGTGGTAGCAACACTACCCTATGTTTCACTGTCACCAAGTCTCTCTTCTAACAGAACAAATTTAGTATGCAAGTATCCAAATAATTATGTAAAATTTAAATAGCAGCCAGACCAATACAGTACTGGGCTCAGTGCTCGATTCCCAAGAGACACATGCACACAATGTTATAGCTAAGAAAATCTTAATGCAAAACAGTTTAATCAGTAATCAGTGTAGGAATATGGAAATACAATTTAAATTTTAAAAGAATCCCTAAATAGTTCATTCTAATGTATTTTTTATTCCATGGTCCAAACAGCATTTTACAAATTCTGATTGTATAATTAATAATTGGATGGTTTTGGTATGTAAATCCTGTCCTAGAGATGCAAACAAGATGCAGAGCAGGAGATTTGCAAAAGTATAAACTTTGTGCAGCCAGTGAAACTTGCAGAACATTCTTAAAACTAGAGAGTAGGTGTGGCGTTGTGTTGCAAGTCAAAACATTTGCTTATTACTTGGAAAATGTCAAGTTGATTTCTTTCGGTTGTGGTAGCATAACCTGTAATGGAAACAGAACAAATATTGACCAAGCTATCTAATTTGATCATCCATTTAGTTCAATAATATAGCAAAGTTATGTAGACAAGTAGACATTTTGTTTATAAACAGTTTGGATGTGTAGTTAAATTTGGGGGGAAATGACTACTTGAGCAGCAAGAGCTCAACACAGAGCCATGGCTTTCCCACGTCATACCGAGACTCAAGTTACAGAGATATAATTGAAAGTTGGCTCACTATGGACTTCATGTCCTCAGTTGTGATTTATTTTACTCCTTCTCAAATGTGTTCTGGACTATATCCCTCTTGTGTCCTGCCAGGGAATGAACAAGGCCTTACAATACCTTACCACTGACCAGCCACTGTACACAATATGTCTGTGTTAAATAATGGGTGGGATAGGAGAGAGAACAGAGAGGCGTGCACTTTGGCTAGTCTTATTCTAATAGAAAGAGAAGAATTGCAACTGGTGTTTTGCTGCTTTTGCTTTTCAGTTCAAACTTAAGGGCTTAAGAAAAACCTAAATAATTTTAATTTATAACAAAGATGTTAAGGTGCTAAACATTTATGTTCAACTTTTGTATGTTTTTACTGTTGTTTTGTAGCCATAGTTATAGAAAATTTGCTGGATCTAGTGATTATTAAATGCTCCCCGTGGTCCTAATAGCTAGGCATGATCTCATGACCGCAGGGTTGCAGTAAACGACAACAAGTCACATTCCTATTAATGTTTATTGATCCGTGAAAATTGTATGGAAATGTAGAATATGTATATGGTACTATTCTTCTTTGCACTCTATGCTAATCCTTAACACTTTGCAACTGCAATGCTTTCTTTTATTAAATACCAAAGGCAAAGGTAGATGCATGTAAATGCGAAAAGCGCATATGGCCATCTTAGTTCAACAATTTACAAGAATACTGTAAAATCTTAAGCCTATGCTTTATTGTTTGCATAGTACTGAGAAATAATTTACCCTTCTACACCTTGCAGTAATATTGCCAGTTTCAAAGACTGTCATCAGTCATTTGACATCAGTCAAATGTAAAATGTAAATTAACAATTACCACTTTTGCCTTAAAAGAAACTGACATTATGCCAGATTGCTTTTTTTTGTAGGCTGGGAATGAATTGAGTTCATCAAGTGCCAGATTATCAGATATGTGAGAAAGCTGCCAGGTATATGAGAGGTTACCAAATAGCCTAGGGTGAATTGAGGATGGGGAGGGGAGGGGCGGGGGGGGTACAGAGGAAAGGAAAAAACAAGACTCTACAGGGAAACTGTATATTTTTAGATAAACCAATATTACTCTACCCAGCTCTAAAGAAAACAAGAGACATTTCATATAGTATGAAGAAGCTGTTTTGATTTCCTGATTACTGACATAGATTGTATCATTTCCTAAGAAGAGAGCTTGAGATTGTTTATGGTTTGCGTGAATTAGAAAGAGATATCCAAAAGAATTGGATTCATTTCGCATTAGTTATGTGTCCTTATCGATAAGTAAATTGAATGTAAACCAGTAAAACTGGTTTGCGGTTCAAGTTTCAACACATTACAGATTCTTCGATGACAATCACTGTATTACTTTATATCACAAGGCATTTGACGTTATGGCTCTCAACATTGCAAGACTATCATACCAAGATTAGTAGGCCCACTATGGGAACACGTCATGCTCTGTAGAGTAAGGCCAATCAAGGGTTTAGCAGCGTGTTGACGTACCAATCAAAGAGAGATAAGATTTGACTATTACTCTTAACCAGTAGCTTATTCATAGGTGAAAGTGGATTTTAAAGTAATAATTTACCTTTTGTCAATGGCCAAAGAAGTACATTTCCAAGTCGCTAAGTGACAGAAGTAAGTCTAAATGCGGCACAGTTGTAAGGTTAGTACGCTCACTTATTCACTCTGCTCCATTGCTGTATTATTGGGCCTGTGGGACAAAAAAGGGATCTGCAGCAAGCACTAATAGAGGCCCATTAGGTTAACGATCACTGATAGAGTTGCCAGATTTACATATTTTTCCCCAATTGGGCCATAGTTTAAAAATACACTGCTACCAAAAATATCCTGTGTTATGGCAAAGTAATCAGAACATCAAACTAAGAAAAAATTTCCCAGAACAAGATTAAAAGAACAGTTTATTTTGAATGATTACTATGCTAAGATTTCTCGTGAAGATTGGGAGAGGGAAAGAGGGATTAAGCGGGATTAAGGGCTAGGTTTAGTTTGATGTAGTTTTAGAGACATACTTGGGCTGGAAAATTTTGCTGGCAATCAAATGCAGTAAGCAAACTGCTAGACTGTACACTGGATGGCATTTATTATTGTCTTGCAACACAAAATTTATGGTCACACGGTGCTGCTGCCTTAAACATTTCAATTGTTCTTATAAGATCAGGACTGAATAGCCTTTTGTTTATTCACCACAAATGAATGGTCTTTTTAATATGTGACCGTTTTTTTTGTTTTTTTTTTATCAGAATTCTACAAAACACTCACTAAAGGTGTCTCTTTTCTTTCTTACTCAGGTCTTTTCTTTGTGCGGTGTCGCTTAGAGGAATGGGTGTGAAGGTGCTCCTGTGCTTTCCCTTCTACAGGCGCTGCAAAGAGCGGTGCAAGGACAAAGAGTGTCCTCCTGAAACAGGTAGGAGAGCTATATGTATAATATAACTGTATTTAATTAGTGTCTTAGAATTATTTAAAACAGAACTGTTAATCATGTCGAACTAATATACTGTATGAGGTAAAAGGAAAAGTCATGATTTATGTCCCTGTGTTGGCTGCAGAATATTGTATAGTTTTACATATTACAGCTTTTGCATAATAGCATTTTTGCCTCTTGCCTCACCTTAATCCAACTAGTAATCCTACTTAAACGTTATGGCATGTTTATAGCATGGGGGAAGTTTAATTTTCTTTTGGCATCATGCTTATTATGTTGTAAGCATATTATCTAAGGGTTTACCCCTGGGAAGTTTGGATATGAAGCAAGCTTATGAATTAACTAAAAAATATAAGAACTATAACATTCCATAAAGGTTAAATTTAACAGTAGACATGCCTAGCCTCAATTCCTCCAGTGATGTCAGCTCCTCAAACATTTCTATAAAGAAATAATAATAATAACAGTAAAAAAAACACTATATTATACATTTAATCAATGCCCTGTTTTGTTATAAGTGAAAAAATTGTCAAAGCTAGTAAGTAATGTTGAGATATATAGTTCATTTCTTCATTGGTTATATTCCAAATAACTATATCATTAAGACCACTGCCAGGTGAATTGAATGACATTGGTTATCATTTATATACCAGTAAATTCAGGGCCCACCCATGCCACAGAGACTAAAGGCCATCCCGCCTTATCTGATCCCACAGAAAAGCCAAGGCAGCACAAACATTCATAGGAAAGTCAATGCTGAATATGATAGAAAGCCACCTGTAGCCACATGTAGTGTACTAGGTGTTCACTACAGCCCACCAAGCAAAGGGGCTAGCAGGCAAAGAGCCCAGGGTCCCTGAAAACCAAACTCCAAATAAGCATCTATGGGATGCTCTGGACAAACAAGTCAGATCTACGGAGGCCCCACCCCACAACCCACATCATCCAAAGGGTCTGCTGCCAACATCTTGGTGACAGACACCATATCACACCACCAAAGGCCCCGTGGAGCCATGCTCCAAAGGGCCAGAGTGCCCCAACTGGCACCTAGGTGTTTTTTTGTTAATAGTTTTTAATGGTTTTAATGTTATGGCAGATTGCTATAGATTTAGTATAAAGACTAATCTGCTTACTCTGGGGAACCTCTAGATGATCTAAATACCGAATATATATATATATATATATATATATATATATATATATATATATATATATTCCACTGTGTATATATATGCCATATATTTATATCTTTATTTAATATTCCAATGTTCTTTCTTAAAGAACCTGCAGTACCGAAAGTGGAGCCAAAGCAACGTCTCTGCTCAACTACATCAATATCAAGTGAGTGTGACAGTGTGGGCAGTCCTCAAGCATATTTTTCCCAGAAGGCTCGGCTCTCTTTTAGACACCAAATGGATAGCAACTTCAACGCAATAGATGCCACATACTAACTTCTGTCCATTGTCAAATGAACTCTGACCCTTGTTGAGATACAGCTGGGTGAAGTCATGGATGGCACAAACTGGACTTGCAAGATGATGGCCCTAAATTCTGTTCAATATAGTCGTCTCATGCTGGTATGAATGGATGGGAAGACCGAAGAAGCAAGAAGAGAGTATGGTGTGCATTTAGGAAAAAAATGTTTACAAGATAACACAAAGTGCTTTGTATGTTGTATTTATCACATTATTTTCTGAACCGGCTCCTTTTAAATTCTCTGACACACAGAGAGTCACAGCTTGTATGCTTATATCTGTTAAAGCAGTGCAATATGTAGGTAACAGTGGTGATGGGCGGACAATACCGAAGCTTGATCCACCTTTGTAAATCTTTTGTAAAAATTTTTTTGATACTCAGAGCTTGTCACATGGCCAATACCACGAGACCAATGAAGTCTGAAGCTTCTGACGTCTCTAGTGTGTTGGTTTAATAGCTTTGAATGTTTTAGCGCTAAAATGCCATCCATATAATTATTTACTGATACAAGACAACGTTGGGTTATCTAAGAATCATGAGTATTAATAATAATAATAATAATAATAATTATTAGAACTTTAATAATCCCAGAGGGAAATTGCTTCTTCGCATAACTGGGGTCAGAGTGCAGGGTCAGCCATGATACGGCGCCCCTGAAACAGTTAGGGTTAAGGACCTTGCTCAAGGGCCCAACAGTGGCAACCTGGTGGAGCTGGAGATCGAATTGCTGATCTTCTGATCAGTAACTCAGTGCCTTAACCCTTTGACCTACTACTGCCCCCGAAAAATAATAATCAAAAGTCTGGGCGCAGTTCAGCATACCACCAAATAAGATGGGTATCTTTGCTGCCCTTCACCAGCCACAAAATTCTTATATTAAGGAATAAATACGCATGGACCCAAAGGGACATTAAGCCTATAAGCTACTTGATAATTTAATATATCAAAAAAACTTTAGAAAAACAAATTTATAATATAATAACACAAGTGCAGCAATGTATGCATTTACTGCTGCAGAAGTTAAAATTACATTAATGTTTTTCATAAACACAAAATTGAATGACTTTTTAAACATTTTATTTCAGTCATACAGTATAGGTAGAGGCAGTGCTTCAGTGGCTGGCTTTTTTAATTTCTGCAAACCACCAGATGTCGCTGTTCTTCCAGAGATCAATGCTTTGTATAAAAAATTCAAGAAAGCCCCAGTGCTTTATGAGGCTAAATTCGCCCGTCACTATGTAACCGATAACACTATTATTTCTCATGTTACTTAAGTCTGTTCTTGTGTTTTGCTAAAGAATTTCTAAAAGTTTTTTTTTTTTTACTTTTTAAGGGTGATGTTTATCTCTTTATTTCTACTTCAGTCGGAAAAGTGTCCTTTTCTAAGTATTTCCTCAACAGAAATAAAGTTCACATTAATTACTCCACAGGCACAAGCTAATCAGTTGTAAAGTTGTTAAACGCTACACACCAGCTGTTTTAGCGCATAAACTCCATATGCAGTAGAGCTTTCTTAGCTTATAACCATGATGTCTGAGCAAGCCGGTAAAAGTTTGTTTTACAAGTAGTGTGTTTAAACCTACCCAGAACATGTGTATCACAACACTTTGTATGCATTTTGTATTATAATGTTTGTTCAGCGGTTATAGTTTTCAATTATGAAAACAAGACACTAATGTATTTAGTTACATTGGGCAATTAAACAAGACACTAATGTAATTTTTTCCCTCTTAGTTTTTTAAACAATTAACAGATTGTGAAAATTATTCATTTTAAATTATCTTTTCAACAATAATAAGAATGCTAGAGCTATTATGTTCTATGAGCTGTTATGTTCTGTGTTGTATAATGTTTTATTTGCTAAACATAAATTAAGAATACTCCAATACCCTTTGTAAAACAAGAGTAAAAAAAAAAAGAAATAATTCTCCTAGTTCTTTTTATTAAAAATGGTTGACAATACAAAAGGTTTCCTGACTTCAAATTATTCTATAATCCTGACAGTCTTGTAGGAGGACTGTACATGTAGCAATCACTCTGAGCTGGTTATGTCTTCACATGTTTTTGGGTTTTGAAATAACTCCATCTGGATAGCGCTTTTTAAAGCGGGCGACTACATCTGGGTCCAACAAATGAATTCCATCCAACTGATTCCCCAAAGTTACCCTAAAAAGAGAGAGTATAAAAACAACAGGAAATTTTGACAAAAAAGGGAAAAACAATAAGACTGTACAGTAAACTTTCAAATTAACTGTTTATTACCAGTTTGGTTGGACATTATGAGGCCTCCCAAACAGTTCGATCTTCCTAGTGCCTGGAGACAAACGCTCAATCATTCCATAGATCTCATCTGGTTTGTGACTAGTAGAGCGCACCTAAAACACAAAATATGGAGAATATACTATCTGATGACAAAATGTTTTGACTGTATTTGATAACATTTTTTGCTGTTATTACCTCTGCAACAATCACATCACAGTCCAGGCCTCTGTTGAATCCTTGAGGGTTTCCTTTCACCCCTACCTAATATGAGTGAGAAAGAGAAATGTGTTTTAAAAATTAAAAGCAGGAATAAAAACACAGATGGATATAAGGTCACAGAAACACACCAAGCAGTGCTCTTTTCCATGGTTCAGCCAGTGTCCAGTTCGTCCTGTCCGAATAATACGCTGGAGCTGATTTGTCTTCACCCAAATGATCTCATCAACACGCTCATACCTGAGAAAATAAATTAATAATAATAATAAAAAACAAACTGAAACTTTACTGGTATTTGAACAGATAATACAACATTTAGTATAAGCCAGATGTACTTACCCCCAGAGGCTTAGACACTCTCTACCAAGCTCCATGGCTCTGTGAAAGCCAGTACAGTAAAATGATTGATACATTACAATGCATAGAAAAATCCAACGAATTTACACCTGGGTGTTTCATACATCTTGTGAATCGGTTGCATAGCTGCTCACTGTAACATATTTGTAGGACAAAGTTTTATTCATAGAAGCTGTAAATTTTAAAGACAAGTGAGCATTTTATGTGGCTGAGGTTTGTGTGTGTGAGAGAGAGAGCGCTGACTGACCAGTCAACTGAATGTTTCTGTTTCTTTCCTTTTTTTAAATAAAAGTAAATGTTCATACTTCATAATTTCTTTATTTCTAATTTCTAAGCTTTGGCAGTACTATAACTTTATTAGTAAGGAACATTAAACTATAGAGCAAATACAGCAAGCAGCATTTAAACTGACTACGCAGAGACTTTTTTTTTTTTTACAAATATAAATGCTTATAAATAAAATCTTAGTGATATTAGAATAAAAAGTGCATGAAGCAACCAGGTTCAAGGTTGTTCCCAATCTCACAGTTTAAAAAAAATAAATGCCACATTTTGTGGTTTAAAACAATGTATGGAAATAGAAAATAATATATTACCTTATTCTTACAATATTAGTTTCAATTATAGACACATTTTTAAGTTTTGGCTATTGCAGGTTTTGTCATTTTTTTTTACTACAGCCACAAACCAAGTTAAAAAAGGCCCTCACTTAAAGTTTAGGCCAATTAGACTTTGCTATAACTGCATGGCTGGACATATGTTCAAACTGCAAAAATAAAAGTTGCACTCGTGTCACACAGAGTAATTTACATACTGTCATCATTTTACCTTCCAGTAACCCAGAGGAAGAGAAAGCCATCATCCTGCAGAATGGGTATGTTAAGTTTCCTCATTTCATCATCTGTTAAAGTTCCATATGGAAGCTCCATGTGAATGTCCCATGGTGGATCAGCCATCACCACTGCAAACTTCCCCAAGATGGACACATCCAGGTAGCGAATATCACAGCAGATCCACTGAGAAAACCACAAAAAAAAGACAGAGAGAGAGAGAGAGAGAGACACAAGTGCTTCAGCTGTTAGGACAGAAATGCACCCAATAAAACAACGATTATTTAACACACATTAATCTCTGTAAAAATAACCAGTTGGTCACCCACCTGAGAAGGAAACAGTTTCCCCACATTGCTGTCTCCGTCTCCGGCATGCAGAGTGAGTTCAGTGGTGCCGGGCTGAGGTCCTGTGGAGCCGCTCTCAGCTTCAGGAGGGCTGTCAATCTCGTAGTGTACATATTTACAGGTGTCCATATGAAAGCAGGTGTTCAGGAAGGAGCAGTCTCCAAGGCTCTCGTCTGTGTGCTTGTTGATGATCCGCCTAAATAAATTATAAAAAAAAAAAAAAAATTATAAAAAAAAAAAGGTGAGAGTGAGACTACAGATTTTGTACTATAGTCTACTACTGGACCTACCTGAAGTGCAGTTTGTTGCAGGGTTGGGGTGTGTCTCCATATCGCATGCACTCCTCCTTAGTCCCATGATCGCAGAATTCCTGCACCTGTGCTCGACCGCGTGAACGAAACTTCTCGACAATGGACTGTTCCCTGGCTGAGCTGGTGTTCAATAACTCAAGGATTTCCCTGCTCACCTACATAAACACACATGAACACACACTAACAATCAAGTTTTTCTCATAGCACAGGTCAACAATGCTTTAACAGCTGAAGAAGTGCTTTGGACCTTTTTACTTTGCTGCTCTTTGGTTGACTGCTGGCTCAATAAGCTCTCGATCTCCATATCCAAGTGAGATGTCTTTCCCTTATTGGTCCGACTCTTTTTCTCGGGCCCAGCTCCTACAGATCCTGACTTCCAGTCTGAAGTCCCACCCAGCTGTGAACTTGAAGCGGAGGAGATTGATGATGTTTTGGATGGGGAAGTCGCCGACTGGAGCAATGGGGACGAGCCAGGAGCCCTCTTTTGGTGGATAATTTCATCTCCTTTTCTTTTTACACCAGCCTTTTGAGGTTGCGGTGTAGAACTACTAATCATCGCCCACAGTTTGGTATGATCAACAGAGACAACTAATGTAGACAAAGACGAGCTGTTGTTGTTTGGCTGTCGAACTTCGATCAATTCCTGAGCCGAAAATTTGAGTAAAAGACTCTGGATGCAGCCTTGGGACACTGGTGATTCAGACTGTACAAAAAAATGGAGATAGGGAGATAGTGACAGGAAGAGGGAGAAATATATTACTCTTGTACATATTTAATGAACATTTAGAATCTCCATACAACACTTACTGACTAAATGTTTACACATACAGAGTTGAGCTGGTTGGTGATGGCCAGTGAGTCAGTGGGGAGTGTGAGGCTCAATTCAGACAGGTACTCCAGAAGTCTTCTTTCTAATTCAGGGTCGGGCGGACGCTCCTCCTTTACCTCTGTTGGGGTTTGGATGGTGGGTCCTGGACTGTCACTTCGTGTGGGCGCCCCATCACTACCACCAACCTCTGATAAAATAGTGCGGGAAAGAAATAGAGCTCTTGTTTAAAACATATTTACACACAATAGACAAACAGCAATACTTTTAATTCTCTAAGTTTATTAAAAAAATGCATGCTTGATAATCATGACCTCAAATTATGAATGGACGTGAATCAGTATCTTTAAGGATCTCAATTTCAGTTCAGCTTTTTGAGCTTCAGTTGACAATATGTGTTAAACCATCACATTAACTATATATATATTGAACCATTTTAAAGTTTTTCTGATATTGTCCTAATATTTTCTAGCTCTGGGGAATATCCAGGGCACATTTGATAATGACGCAGGGTTTTCAACCCTGGTCCTGGAGTACTTGCCATCCTCAACTAACCCACTACCAGCTCTTCTTTAGAGCAGAAAATAACGTCAAAATGTACAGGTGGGAACTCCAGGAACAGGATTGGGAACCTGTGGGACAAACAAAACACACAAGCCACATGAACTTTACAGCACAGTAAGATGCTTTTCTACTCATTTCCCAACGCTTTTAGGAAGTTGGGGGTCAAAGCTTCAGCCATGATACAGCACCCATGGAGCAGAAAGAGTTAAGAGCCGTGCTCAAGGGCTCAACAGCAGCAGCTTGGTGGAGCCAGGGCTTGAACCACTGACCTTCTGATCAGTAACCCAGAGCCCTAACAGCTGACTGAGCTACCACTGCCACAAAAATATATTAAAGGTTTCCTAGTTACCTTTAAGCGGGCATGTCTGATGCCAGTCTTTGGGAACTGGGGTTATCGTTCATGCTCGTTAAACAAATTTTACATTTGTACATTTGCATTATTTGCCAGACACCCTTATTCAGAGCGACTTTTTTTCTGATCATACATTTGAGTGTTAAAAGCCTTGCTCCAGGGCTCATTAGCGGCAACTAGGTGGTGCAGGGGGTTGAACCTGGACCTTCTGATCAGTAGTCCAACACCTTAACCACTGAGCTATCTCTCAAAACATGGGGTATAATCCTTCATGGAGTTGATTTGTTATGTACGAAGTGGGAAGAGACAAATCTGTCTTGTGGCCATGCAGATCCTGAGTTAAGATTCCAGTGTCTTAAGGAGGATGAAATACCCGTAATACGCCTTGATGTTTGAAATGAACAGACATTTTTGAGCACAGAGTAAAACCATCTCGCTACAGGAATGGGTTATATCTATACACTGCAGGCCATTTGGATCACGCAGAACATACACAGGACAGCTATTCGTTCCCTTGAAACGCGTGTTTTATCCTAAGTAAGCTGGGAATGCGGTAAAATAAGTAACCTCTATGTAAGCTCGTTCATTACTCTCCATGGTAACACAGCGTGAGGCTCACACAGTAACGCGACCCTACCGACTCCCAGCTGTGTTGGGTCCTTCCTTCTTCTCTGCAGCCTTTCTCTCAGGGAGTCTAGCTTCTTTTTGTGGGCCTGGATGTCGCTCCATGTATCAGACATCTTAAAAACAAACCCTAGCGCAATTTAAAACTAAAATAATTCAATAACTCGCTTTACTAGCGCCAACAAACAGTTAACAAACTCCTGCACTGTAGCCAAACACAGGCAATCGACTTCCGCTAAGCACCGGAAACTGAAAGCCGGTTGCCGCTAGCGTAAAAGTCCACACTTCTAGTATAAAAGTTTATTAAACCAGTAATACTCGTAGTTTGATTGGTGTTGGAGATTGGGATTTTACACATAATTTTATTCTAGTTACATACTGGTTTATTCATTAGTTTATGTTCTACAATGGTAAGATTGTATTGAAACTTACATTTATACAGGAAATGAAAATGTAAAACAAAATAAACAAAAACGGATGTGTATGTGCTAGTTGATCAGCCTGGTTAATACAATGTGTATTTAGAGTATATTTATAATATATACAAAGTCATACATGCTGGTAAATGGTTAAACGCTGCTTTAATTTTACGACTTAGTTTTAGTTTTCGTCCATTGCTGCCATCTAGTGGCTGAGTGCCTCAGTGAAGAAAAATAAGGGACCGAGCACTGCAACTACTGTACATACTGTACATCCTCAGTGCAGAATATTGTATTCTCCTTTACCGTTAATATTCATTTAATCATTTTCTATCCCGCTTATACTGTTTTGCTCTTGGGGTGGACATCAATTGCAGGGCCACACACACACTACAGGCAACTTGAGAAGGTCAAGTAACTTAATCTGCTTGTCTTTGGACTGTGGGAGGAAACCAGAGCACCTGGAGGAAACCCACCAAGCAAACTCCACACACACTGACCCAAGGCCTGAAGAAGAAAAAAAAACAATAAAGAGATTCCAGTATGGTATGGCTTTGACCTGGACCAGGGTCCTGTTCGTGAATAGTGATGTCCGACATGAGAGCCAGAACATGGAGATTGGAAAAATAAGCTAAATATTTTCTAAATGTATCCTTCTATTGCTGAACTTATAACAAACCAATATTGTTGCTATTTTTATATCAGAATACAGGGATAGAGGTTTATTTAAATGCTAGCTCATTTGGTTTAATTCCATAAAAGAGCTACAAATTGGTGAAAAAGTTAATGATGGCATTGATTTCTAAGGTGTTAGAAAACATGGTGCATCGTGGTTTATTGCGAATGGAGCTGCATTACCTCAGACCTGTCAGTGTGTCCATACTGATCCCATCCACAACCAAAAATGCCCACAAAGTGAACACACGAATCAAAACTAGACCATGGGGCAGTAGAAGAAACAGGGAAATAGAAGAGATGGTGGCATGTTTTGATGAATCCCTTTTTGTGGGTGGTGGGTACAGGTTTTCATTTCAACCAAGCAGAAGACACACCTGATAGTCTAGTAAAAGCCAAGAAAAACAAATTAAGCAGGTGGTGCTTAGGTGTGGCTTCTGTTTGCTTAGAAAGAAAAACTGCACACAAATACACATACACACTTCAGCCCTTTCTTCAGATGATTTCACACCTGTGCTATAGAGGCAGTTTGTTGCTCTGAGCAATGATCTGCTGGGAAACCTTATGGCCTGGCATTCATGTGGAAGTTGCTTTGAGATATATCCCCTCTACATCCATGCAGACCAAGTGCATCGCTTCAGGGCAACAGCATTCCCTAACTCTCTCTGTTGGCCGGATAATGCGCCCTGACACACTTCAAAAATGAAACATTACACAGAATTCAAGATACTGAATTGACCACCAATTTCCCCATATCTGAATCTGTGGGATGTGCTGGACACCTCACTTTAAAAAACACCTCAGAAATTAAAGGATCTCCTACTGTCTTGGTGCCAGAAATTAAAAACATATCTTTAGTGGTCTTGCTGCATAGTCAGACATTTAATGTATGATTATTATAGGAAATATTGGAAAAAAGGTAACTACACTTGGCCAGATGTAATCTTTTGACATCCATTTGATGATATAATTAGAATATTTTATCTTACTTAATTTTAAAAAGGGGCTTGTTAAATTGTGATAGGTGTGTATATCAGCATGTGTGTGCCCTGTATTGCCTATGGCACAGGATAACTTTTATGGGTAAAGAAGACCAATTAACATTTGAGTCACTTCTCATCATTAGCAGGTCTTTGTAACAAGGGCCTCATGCAGAGACCAAGAAACATGAATGTGCTTCACACCTAATCACAAGTGACACTCTTCTAGCCTTAACAGGGGTTTGCATCAGTGGACTTTATTTGGCATCCAGTGTGACAGGCACAGACTTCTTTGGCGCGCGGGGGGGCAGACTACTTCCCTTTAGACACTGGCTTAAGGTAGCTGATTTTGAAAGTTGCTTATTGGTTTTAATGATGAGGTGTCGGAAAAATTGTCAGAAAACACTTACCTTATCATGGTTTTACCCTACTGAGATATGCCTCATACCGACTTTCATCGTTACACCCAATCACAGACACACTTGTACAGCTCGATCCACAAACACAAAGCCTTCACCTTGAAAATATACACATCTATATGTGCATACCCCATCCTTTTACGTCTTTCACTTTCTAGACCAATAGTATGTCACCAGACGCCCACCTCTGTCAGATTTGTATATAACCTACTTCATACTGCTTCTGGACCACTGGGACCTGCTTTAAGTAAACCAGGTAAGGTAATACGTACGAGTTTCTGGGATGAACACAAGGATGTGTTCTCAAATGCAGATAGTGGTTTTGGTTGTGTTCCTTGTTCTAGTGAGTGGAGTCAGAGCAGCTCCCAGATACGACCTACTGGATCATATGCTCCAAAACAAGGGAAATGAGGAGGTAAGAATTACTTGTATCTTTTTTTAGTTTAATACATTTTATTAATTATTATTTAATTTAATTTAATCTTAGCTTTTCTGACATTGACTGTTGTTCTGCATGTACAAATTTGAATAGGTAATCAATTTACATGAATGGCTGGATATTTTTTTCAATTTGAAATATATTTAACAATTTTCACCAGGACATAATTATATAAGTTACAGGAAATATTTTGGTATATGATAATGTTCTGCTGGTTTTGCTATTGGTTTCCTTACACTTTTCAGGATAATTTGCCTTTCCTATAAACAGGACCTTCTACTTAAGCTTCTTTCTGAGCTGGAGATTCCAGATGAGAATGACAACCTTTCTGATAATGACATGGAACTGAACCGCATTCTACGCCATCTGCCCATAACCCAGCGGGAACGGAAAGCTGGCTGCAGGAACTTCTTCTGGAAGACATTCACCTCCTGTTAGCCACTCTGCAGTTTTGGTTACATGGTGGTTTTATTGTTAAAACAATGTTTTCGCTTTAGCTTATGCTGTTTATTCAACCCTAATGCTTGGTGGAGTCTGATTTCTGTAGAGCTGGATCTGGAGCTATCATGGTGTATATGTGCATGTATATATGTGATTTGTGGCAAAAACTGTTGCTTATGCCTATATCCCACAGGTAAATAAACATTGGTTCTATTCACAGTCAGACACCAGTAAAAAAATTAAGTCATAACTAACTTTTCCTAACATAATTAAATGATAGGTTACACCCATGACTGATTAAAATTACTTGCTTTACAGGTGGATGGATTTATAAATTTAAGTTTCATAATTAATGAATGAATGCTGGTTTCACAAGTAATGACTCAGACAAAAGGTCCACATTTGCTGCATAAAAAGCATTTGTTCATTAGTATCAGTGGATATCCATAAAACATTTAGGATTAAACATTTAGATGTCACTGTTACAGTTACTGTATACTGAGCGGCAAGAAAAAAATTAAAACATATGCAGAGGGTTAAGAGTGTTCACATTAAACAGGAACATTACTGGATAAGCAGAAGCACAAAATTGAAGGTACAACAAAGAATAAGCAAAAACAGAAATATAATGAAATACTGCAAATACTGAATATCTTGAACTGTTTGAAAACAAAGGTAAGCTTTAGAAAGAAAATTTCAATTTAGGTCAATAATATCACAACCATTCAAAGACTTTTCAGCCTAAAACTCAATAAATACTGACATTTTGTGCTTTTGGTTTTGTTAGAGAGTGAATAGATATTGGACTTAACATTAATTATTCTGAACAGAATAATTACAGAAACAGAAGGTAGCTAATCAAATCAAAATCTATTTATTTAAACAAAGACAAAATGAAAAGCTTAACCAATGACAAGAGCAATTTATACTAAAAATGGTTCAGTAACAAAAAGGATGACATTCCAACAACCAGCAATACGTGTTGAACAAATAACAGCCCCGCAACCAAGAAGGACAAACTGTAATACTTAAAGCTCATGTACCTGAATAATATTTGATTACTCCAACATTAGATATTTGACAATCAAGGTGCTCTTTGTTGTTTTAAATGCTTTTAAACAACAGCTATTAACAATATTCTTTTCTTTTTTTTTAAATGTCTGCCCTAACGGCAGCATGTGGCAACCTTAGTTTCAGTAGGCACTGGGCTGTAGACCACCAATCTTATGTCTTATATCTCATCATTAAGCTCACTGCAAACATCACCTTCAAATCTTTCACGCATCCCCTCTAAATCACTTTAAAGCTACTTTACTACTAATGTACTATTTTATATTTCACATCAATCTGCACAGTACACTGGGGTTGTCCTCTCATGAAGAACAACTCAATCTTACAACAAAAAAAAATCTTATTGCAGTTCCTTCATTTAATTATTTTTAAACACTGTACCATCATGCTAATCTTAGATGAATAAGGTACAGTGTTGGGTACAAAAGAAAATAATCCAAGATCAGCAAAAAGTATCCTGACAAAGAGCCAATACGGCATAGACTTGGACTAAACACAAAGCTTGTATTTATCTTCTCAGGAATTAAACAGAATGTTGACATCCATTAATAGCAGAGATAAGTTGGTGTTAATCATTCTAGTTCATTGATATGTCTAAAATTTCCTCCAAAGACCAGCAGAGAAGGTGTTAATTTAGTCTTAGGAGTGTTACAACATAGAAGCTAAATTAACTGTCATGTGACCCCTGTGGTTTGTAGAACACAGGATCAACCAAGACAGGTCTTAACTTGAGAACATGTTAACAATAAGAGCATTTTTAGTGAAATTCAGTTCATTACGGTCATGATTTCTGTTGGGTCATTTTGAGGATATCAAATATATAGTTGGCTACAGTACAGATTCTCAGTGACAGTTTGTCTTAGCTATAAAACTATAATAAGAATAAGTGTAAGAATAATAAACCCTGATCATGCCCTTTAAACTGTTCATAGAAATCAACAACTTGTATGAGCAACTACATGTGTGAGCATGCACACCCTGGATATTCAAAATGAGTACTTAGTAAGATAACCATCTTATTCAATTCAAGTTTATACTTTACTTGCCCTCTTAAAGTGGCCTATGCAAAACACTTCATTGTTATCTGCTCAACTATAAACCCTGAGTATATACAGTTCAGCTATAATGTATGTGAAATGGTTTCATTGCCTCGTTGTCTGCTAATAAAAAGGGGAAACCAAATAATTGATAGTTTAACCCTACTACCTTTGAATATCCCTCAAAATAAACAAACGCAAAAAGCTGTAAAAGAGAACGCCAGGGTGGTTGTTAGCAGTCAGTGGAGATTTTGGCAGAGAGATCCTGGATTCGCCGGGCACTACAGCTCTTGCACAGAATGTGACCGTCCAGAGGGTAGCAGCCTCGACCCTCTCCTTCAGACGATAGAAGCAACCCACACTCCTGCAACACAGTCACAGCAATCGGCCCATAAGTAGCTTAATTTGGAAAGCAGCTGAACATATTAATTTCAACAGTGTGTGTTTACCTCACAAACATAGCAGTTGACATGGAAACTGCGATCCAGAGCCACAATTCTTACGGTCTCCTCCTGACCTGGCTCAGGCATTATGGGCTCCCCACACACAGAGCACCTTGGGGCAAACTTCCTGTTCACACAAATACACGCATTGTACAAAAATAAAAGGTTAACATACACATATAATCCCATAGACCTACACATGCTGAATTAATTGGAATACATGGTTTGACAGAAGGGTTTGCACCTTTTTGGAGGATTAAAGCAAGTGTACAGTCCGGTACATAATTATTTGGACAGAGGCACACATTTTTTTTTGTTTTTTTGTCTCTGTACACCACCACAGTGTACTTAAAATTAATCAGTCAAGGTGAGTGAAGTGTAGAAGTTCTGCTTTAATGAAAAAAGTTTAAAAAAAGATTTTCTCATGCTCAAAAGTAATTAGGCTTAAAAGTCCAAAGAGACAGATAAAACTCCAAAACAGAGAGGCCAGATGAGACCTGGCTTAAACAACCTCTAAAAACTGTCCAGTTCTTAAACAAGATACAAGTTGTACCACAATAATTGGAGGAGAACAACATATTAAAGGAAAGGGATGGCTCTTTTCTGGTTGCCATTACTGATGATGTGATTGTTGATGAAAGTAACAATCAATTGTAGATAGACATTTTGCTCAGATTCAGTCAAATATTGCAAAACTGATGGATAATGCACCAAAATGTGCCAGAAAGTAACCAAGAAAGGAAATGCTTTAAAGGGCAAAGTCAGCACCTTACCTCAACACCTTAACTAACTTACTGAAGAAAAGACAGAAGACAGGTGCATACAAACAGTAACTGAAGGAAGCTGCAGTAATAGTCTGGCAAAACTTCTCAAAGGGAAGAACTCAGCGTTATATCAGCGGTGATATTTATATAAGTTCCAGACTTCAGGCAATTGTTCACTACAAACTTTTTTGCCTAAAGTATTGTTTAAAATGAACCTAATATTTAGGATAGTTTGTCTAATTAATCTAAGTCAGTATTACGAATTTGAAAGGAAAAAAACGATTACCAAGGAATGGGAAAAAATATCCAAATTCAACATATCATGATACAAAAATGTCAGGATATATGTCTCACTTGGTCTTGCGATGTGGTCTTGTGATAATCATGTAGTCATGTTTCTTGTACCAGAAAGTTTTTATTTTTTGCAATTAAGGTAACAGAACAATTTATCCTGTTGATCCAAGTATTTACTACAGAAATCATCAAATGTGTACTGGGCTAATGCTTCTGGTATGTTTGGCCAGTTTTTGGCTCTACATTTCAGTCTGGTTCTTGTACCTGATCAGTTTCAAAGGACTGTTTTAAAAAAATAAATTAATAATAAAATGATGGCACTTTACTTGTTTTTTAAATATTACATTAAACCAGTGGCAGAAAAGGGAACAAAGACTAAAGCACAGGTATACTGCAGTCATTTTATTACTAAAACTCTAAATTCTATCTAAATTGCATCACATTAAAAACACACCCCAGCCCCTCCTCGTCAACATGCTACCAGCCCTGTTCCACATTATGTATTAAATTATATATAGATTTTTTTTTTCTTTGCTTCATTTCAAAACCAATGAGGTAAACAGAGACAGAAATACAAACATTGCCACTAAAGTTGTGCTTACCTGTGGAAGTCCTCAATGCAGTGAATCTGTGAAGTGGCATCCACAGTGAAGGGAACACCATCAAGGCAGCAGCCACACACTACACAATTGAAGCAACGCGGGTGATACGCCTTCCCCATTGCCCTCAAGATCCGGTCCAAGATTGGTTTCGAACACTTTGAGCAGCGCTCCAACGTGCTCTGAGAAAAATTCGAGAAACAAGGGCCAAATAGAAAGCATTACAATGAGCTGATAATGAATCAATTGAAAATTTTCTTTACAGATAAGCAACTGAAAGTAATCAAAAAGACAGAGAGTAAGATCTTGAGAAGAGAAAATGAGAAAACAAAGTTAAAAATCAGAACAGTGGATAAGAGTAAAACTCTATAATGTGGGCAAACCACCACAAGAAATGAGGAGTTAAAATGTCTGGGAGAATGACGGAGGGTGGTGGGCCATGCAAGACAAATTAGTAATATGAGTTTTGGGGGTGTATTGTAAAAGAAAAAAAAAAGGAAAAGAGGGGGAAAAAAAATCAAATGTGCAGAATAACAAAAAAATTTGGACTCACAATGTAACAACTCTCACAGTAGCTCTTTTTGTCCAGTGCATAGAAAGGCTTGCCACGGAGTTGGGCATGGCAGGTGATACACGTGAAACACTCCACATGGAACACCTGCTCCATAGCAATACAGCCGCTCCCATCACCGAGCACGTTGTCTCCACACCTGGCACACCGGCCTAAAAGATAAACAAATTACAATAATGGTGTAAAAAAGGCTTCAAGATCAATGTTTAAAGTTTATAAAATCAACAAATGACTCTGTTTTAAGAGCACGAGTCTCCATACCGAAGTATTCCTCTGTGGGGGGGTGATTCATGTCATACACCAACTTCTTAGTAAGACGGTCCAGCTCCTCCTCAGGTCTTGGCGCTGATCCCTGTGGGTACAACATGAACAACAGTTTTACCATACAAGAAATATTAAATCAGTACTGAAACTTGTGATTGTCAGTTTGTGGATTCTGACAATCACACAAATGTGTGGTTCTTCCCCAAACTGTTGCCACAAAGCTGAATTCACATAATTGTATAAAATGTCTTTGTATGCTGCAGCATTACAAGTTCCTTTCACTTGACCTAAAGGAACCAGAACATAATTCCAGTATAAAAATGCTCAAAGCAAGCATAAAAATTATGGAGTATGGTTTATCTGGTTTGGAGTGAAAGAAACTGAGGGCCAGCACAGAGCCCTGAACCCAACCCAACTAAAACCTTTTGAGATGAATCAGAACACTGAATGCATTTCAGGCCTCCTCACCCAAAATTAGTGTCTGACGAGAGAGGATGCTATTGCTGTATAAGCGCAAAAGGGGACAAATTCTAGAATGGAAAACAGACAGGAACTAATCTTTTATGTCCATTACAAAATTCTTACCTTACCAACCTGGTAGCTCTGCTCTTGTCCTTTCTTTCCTGGTGGTCCCTGTACCCTGCTTGGCACCTGAACACTACCGGAACCTGCCTTATATGCTGCTGGATCACCATAGGCTTGCTGAGCTGGTGGGGGTGGTGGTGGATACCATCCTTGTCCCTGTCCTGGGACTTCAGAGTAATGTGGGCGGTCCTGTGGAGCAGGGCAGGTAGCATGCTGACGAGGAGGGGGTGGGGTGTAGGCCTGCTCCGCCTGTCTCCCGCTCTGAGAATAAGTGACAGGCTGGGCGGTTTTAACTTGCACTGTAAAGCGTGGCCCACTTGGGGTGGAGGCAGTGGTGTAGGAGGCTGGTACTGGTTGGGGGTAAGGTTTGTGGGCGGAGGATGATGGGGACGGATAGGTGTATTCAGGCTTTGGGGTGGATGCATAAGGTGGAGAAGGATGGTACTGACTCTGAGGATGAGGAGGGTAACCCATAGAGGGTCTAGTCTGGGATGGAGCACCTGCCTGGTTGGACGATTTGTAGCGCTCGCTGTGGAGATGCATGTTGTAAGGCACGTTGTCATACAGCTGTGTGGATCAAAAGGAAATGTAAATCTTTCACCGTTGCAAATCTTGTTACAATCATAGTCAGGGAGAATCTTTTTTTGAAAATTCTTATTATTTATAAATGTCTATTGCAATCTGAAGGTCAGAAAGATAAGACAGAGGATCTAAGCTACCTGTGTGCTTGTGTTCTGAGGATGGCTGTCCATGTCAGCCAGCATGCACGTGAGAGAATCTATCTCTGCATCAATACTAGAAAGATGCTTATCAGGCCCACATTTCTGAAAATAACAAATAGTGACAAAACAATATATTTATTCATAATGCACAAATTCTTACCACAATTCAGAGACCAATCAATTTTATGTTTTAAAATCTGGAATGTGCTTTCAGAATCTGACCTTTAGCAGTGCATAAAAAGAGATCTGTCTATAAAACATTATTTTACACTATTCATTTTATTTTTAAAATAATAATCTACAGTAATAAGGTAGGAAAAGATCATTTCCTTTTTAAAAATCATTTCCTTTTTAACATTTGAGATGAAGCAATTTCTTAGGCCTAGAAAAGGGGTAAAAGACCAGCTTTGGCCCCAAGTTATGCGTGAGGCAAATGATGACAGTGGTGTCTTTCTTCATAAACTGACACTCACATACAGTAAACCATTAGTTTGTTATGCTCTGGTTTGGACTCACATGGTGATCATAGCTGGTCATGTGAGTGTTCCAGAAAAGATGGTCATCTTTGGGTCCATGACCTGGGGGGTAATAATGCTCTCCTTGTGGAGAAAGATATGATGACGCCCCTGAATAACCTTCTTGGTGCTGGTGATGCATGATTCCACCTAATTAATCACATATACACATAGAATTGTAATGCAATGTCTTCCATTTTATCTAACCACTAATTACTTGTTTAAACAGCCAACATATTTATTTTATGTTTTTACAGAGAGAAAACAAACTAGTAAAGTAGTATCTATTAGTAGCACTGTATATTGAAGTCAAGTTAAACAATCACCATCACCCTTAAAAAATAAGTCCATATACTATCATATACAAAAGTTAGTACATCCTCTTTTAATTCTGTTTTTTTTTTGTGTGTAAAAACCATAAAAATAATTTGATCATAGCAAGTCTTAGTATTAGGCAAACAACATAACTTTTTTACCTTGCTATTATTTATTCAACAAAAATGTATCATTGTCCTGTTGCATGACCTAATACAGCTGTTTCACACAACCTATAACAGATATCATCAAATTTGACTGAAGAATACTCTGGTATAAAGAGGGGAGTTCATGGTCGACTCAATCACTGCAAGGTGCCCAGGACATCTTGTGGACATTGTTCCAGAAGCCTTGTGCTTTGTTCAGGTGCAATTTTGCAAACCTCAGTTGGGCTTCTGTTATTTTTTTTGACAGAAGAGGCCTTCTCCTGGCAACCCTTCCAAACATATGAGTGATATGAGCAATAAATATGAGCAATGCACCCTGGGGTGAATGGGTTGGGACATCCATTCCTGGGAAAATCGTCAACTGTCGTGAATGCTTTCCACTCGTGAATAATCTTTCTCACTGCATAAAACTGAACTCCAAATTGTTTGGAAATGGTTTCACCACCCTTTCCAGATGTAATAATCACTTCTCTAAGACCTTTGCTTAATGGTTTCCCCTTTGGCATTGGGTTAACACACCTAAATGCTCAAGACCAGCAAACTGGTTTCTGCTTTTTAGACACCTACTGTACACAGCTGATGATAAACAGTTAATCCAGAGTTGATTATTAGCAGCACCATCCCACAACTTACCCTCTTAAATCCAATGGAAGCAGTAAAGAGGTAGTTAGTATTGACGATTGCTTTTATTTTTGTAAATAAATAACTGCACTGTGAAAAAAGTTCTATGTTGTTCGTCTGAGGTTGTCTTTGCCAGATCAGATTATTTTTATTACATTTTTATACAAAAACAAATAGAATTTAACAGAGGGTACTAACTTTTGAACAAGAGTGTATTCTTGATTGTTTTCCACTCCCCACTGTGCTACTGTCAAAGAAAACAAAAAGGAGGTGACAGAGGCTTTAAGCCAAAACAGGTTTATTCACCACCAGATCAAAAAAAAAGTCAGTTTGAACGTGCCTCTTAGCTCCTTAGAATTTATAGACAACAGATTTTTGGATCAATGGAAAAGACCTTTTACCTGACGCTGATTTATACAGTCACACATTTTATGTATGATCAGTCAACATGTCTATGTTAAAATTTTAGAGAATGAGATTATCAGTGTGGATAGGGCTGGGCAATTAATCGAAAAGTAATCGAAATCGACAATTAAAACCTATAATCGATTAAATTTTCCCAGGCCGATTATTTCGATTACTTTCCCTTTAAAAACATTACCGCGTGTGGAGTCACGTGACCCTGCTCCGTTACGTTATTTCGCCAACATGTCGAGCATGGAGAGCTTAAACACTGAGACAACTGAGCAACAAGAGCAGCTTGTACCAAAGAAAAATGCAGTCTCCGTTATTTGGACACATTTTGGCTTCAGTAAGGATGACACTGAACAAAATGAAGTCAGATGAAGATACTGTAGAAAAACAGTTTCGACGCCCAAAGGTAACACCACCAGTTTGTTTCAACACTTAAAGCACAATCACGTGTTATGAGGGCAAAAAAATTAATAAAATTATCGTTCATTAATCGTAATCGCAACTTTCAAGTTAATAAATACAGTGCATTTTTTAAATATATTTTTTTTATTATCGTGTTGTAATGCAGATGGTCCAAACAGATATATTCCATTTCTCACCAAACACCATCTTGTAGACCTAAACTGCATCCAGAACATAAAGTATAAGACTTTCTCACCTGAGGGTCCAGCGGCTATGTACCTTGAGGACACACCATTTCCACTTGCTGCTCCATTTTGGTCATACACACCATATTTGGCTCTCTGGTCAGGTGGACCTTTTTTGGGTGGTCTGTAGAAAGCAGGTCCAGTGTGTGACATCTGTGCTGTTGTTCTCTCTGGGCTACTTAGAGTTCTTGGGGGAAGCCAGGTAGGACTGGACATAACAGGCTTCTACCGACACTGAAAGATCATTTGTTTATATAGTTAGTTGTAAAAGAAGAAGAAGAAAAATACCTGCGAGTTAATGTTTAAAATGCATGATAAATGGTCAACACATCAAAAAATTTATATCTGGTTTATGTTAGTGTTCTAAAGATTTAGCTGAATGATAAGAGTGCAAAAAGTGGATAGTTATAAAATAAATCTCTCAGCCATAAACAGATTGATGATTACAGTATTTGAATAAATAACAATCTAAACACTCTGGTGTGATGTCATCAAACAAACATCAATTATGCCTGTGTACATAATAAAAAATGGAAGCCTGATGATGTTATAAGCTTTGTAGATGTCTGTAAACAGTTATCAGCTTTACTCTTGCAAAGTGTTGTTACTACAACAAACCTTTGGTGAAAAAAAGCAGGAAAAGGGAACTATTCTCAAGCAAAAGGGGGAATTCCAGGGGTGCTCCAGCCTTCAGCCTACTACACACAACTCTCTCACAGGTGCAAAGTTCCTCTAGATCCCCCATTGGCACAATAGCTATTGTCCTGTTTTTTAGACATGACCCTTTGTGTACAAACCTCAACATCCAAATAAGATCGGAAACATTGTGTAATATTTTTTTTGTCGATCCATCTGGACCAGTACAATAATATCCACTCTCACAATGGTGTGTAAAACCTGGAATCACACTGCTCACACAGTTCTACTCAGCTGTCATTGAATCTGTCTTGTGCACTTCATTTACTCCCTTGGTTTGGCTCAGCTATAAAATCAGACTTCAGAAGACTACAAAGGACGGTTCGGACAGGCGAAAGAATTATTCGTGCTCATCTGCCCACCTTTCAAGAACTGTATATATCCAGAGTGAAGAAAAGGGCTCAGAAAATCAATTTGGACCCTTCACATATAGGCCATCTTCTCTTTGAACTTTTGCTGTCTAGTTGGTGCTACAGAACAGAAGTGGCCCAGACAACCTACCAGTTAAATGTTCTCCCCACTGTCCGATATTAATGTGCAATACCACTGATATTTATTTGATAATACCTACATCTTATTCCACTTATTGTTAATTTGTGTGTGTAAGCTTCTGTACCCAAAACAAATTCCTTGTATGTGCAAATGTACTTGGCAATAAAGCTCTTTCTGATTCTGTATACTGGGAGCCTGTTAGCTAGAGTGCAGTGATCTGAACAGTGAGGCTTATTGGGGAAACATGGCCTAAACTTGCAACATAACCGTATCACATTTCAGTTTCTGACAAGACTACATGCGACAGGTGATATCTACATTTAGTGTATGTGGTCACAACAGGATTTATAACCTCCTATGAAATGATTTCAACACGGTTAACGTCTGCTCTCGTGACACAGGCCTGCGTCCAAACAAGCGGCCAAGCAGAAGGAGTGTATGGAACCGAGCTGTGTACCAACACCGCACCGACTGAAGCCGCTCAGGCGCAAACTCACTTCCGAGGACTGCTGGCCAACAAACACACCACAAAGACCGAGGTTTTTCCATAACACCTTTCCTAAAAAAAAAAAAAGAACCCGAAACAACATGTTGCGCTCGCCGGGAGAGTGTGTATCCGAGTCGCCGCTCCACTCTTACCATCAGTGGGAGGAAACACTGGAGCACTTTCAGCTCGGGTTTAGCAAACCAAACTTAGCTATAAATCGATTAAAGCCAACGCAACACGACCAGATTGTATCAGCGCCGAGGTTATTGTGTAAAATCGGAACAATGCAGTATTGTTGTTGTTACCCGTGGCCGTGCCTCCTGCTCGAAACGCTGGCTTTATTCCACCACCAGGTCTACAGCCGCACCGACGCGACGCGACTCTCATCTAGGAAATTAAACCGACTGTAAGCGTGTGTAAGCCTCGTCATCCTAAGCGATAGCATGCGTCCATATATTCCTGTCTCTCCCGCATTCGGTTTGGAATTTTTCTAAATCTGGTGCGTATGTAGGTCTACAAGTCCACTGCGTCGAGCTACTACACAAGTTTTAATTTTTTTTGGTTTTTCTTGTTGTTGTTGTTATCTAATACAAAGGGCGCAAGACTCCATAGTCGTTCGTCGTCCCGCATATATGAGCAAAATCGGAAAGAGTATAATCTCTGTTAGACCCTTCTGTCTGTTTTCATAAGCATGCATTGCTAACAGTAGCTTAACAACACCACCACCACCATCATGATGATAACACCTCACCTCCGGGACACATCCTCACTTAGGCAGAGAAACAACAGCAAAACGGCATACGTTACTTCGCCATGCATTCGATGTGCTGCGCAGGTAAAGTTTATGAGTTTTTCCCTATTAGCATCGACTTCCTCCCAGTGAGAGACTTTACCGTGGATCCGGGGCCCGTAGCGACGCGCTAAACCTGTGACGTCAGTTCGGTGAGGGGCGCGCGTGCTGCACCGTACAGTCAGAATCCCGTATTGGAATGACAGATGGCAGATATCTTCATCCACAGAAATAAAAACCAGCCACCATAGAGAGGGAAGTTAAAGAGTACAGAGATAGTTTGATCTATAAATATATATATATTTAATATAATATATTCTCGGCTTTATATATATATATATATATATATATATATATATATATATATATATATATATATATATATATATAAAACATTATCATCACCCACCTAAAATTGAGTAGCCTTTTGCTGCCTGAACAGTGATGTTCTGATACTTTTTATTGGGACCAACTTTCAGCAATTTGAGATACAGCAGCTCTTCTACTGGATCGAACCACACTGACCAGCCTTCGCTCCCAATGTGCATCAGTGAGCTTTGGCTGCCCTTTACCACACTGCTGGTTCCCCCGTATTGTTGAGCTGAAGTTTGGGAGTTGCTCTGATCCAGTCATTCAGCCATCATAATTTGGCCCTTGTCAAAGTCACTAAAAGCCTTACCCTTGCCCATTTTTTCTGCTTCCAACGCATCAACTTTAGGGACAAAATGTTCACTTTCTGCCCAATATATCCCACACATTTCCAGGTGCAATTTTAACAAGATATTGTAACTGTAGCTAATGTGGCAAGGGCCAAATTCTGACGTCTAGATAAGCAAAAAAGGAAGAAAAAAAATACTACATCTTGATAGTAAATTAATGTGTGAAAAATGATTCCTTATGCTCCAAGAACCTCTCTTACATAATTTGAGTCCTGGAAAATATCTGGAAATCAGGGAAGAAACAACTCAGTTGATGTGATAACCTGGTCATTCAGTACATTCAGGTCATCAGCTGACTTCATTTTATTGCCACATAACATTGCTGAGTCTAGACCTGACCAAATTAAGTAACCCTTTATCACAGTGGTTTGTAGTGGCCACTACACATAATGTGTGCATCGCTTTATGTTCTTCCCTTCTTACCCATGCGGCCATCTCTCAGGAATAGGATTAATCTGAACTGATAACGGATAAGACCACATGATCTTTTTCTATTGCTCTAAGTCCAATCCATATGCTTCCTAGCAAATTGTAGTCCTGTTTTTCAATTAACCTAACTAAAAAGTTAACTATTTCATTTCAGGATGTAATACTATGTGTGCAAGTTCTCACTCTAATTCCAGTCATTTTTAAGTTTGGATAATATCATTGCTTGATGTAGGCCAATGTTTTGACCCTTCTGAATTGTGGTTCTCTGACTCTCTGGTTCTCTGATTCTCATGTATTGTATTATATAGTATCTGTCGGCATTATTATGTTCACTAGAAAAGATTACTCACTGTAGACAAAGAGAGGGGGGTTAAAACTGTTATTTTTTCTCTGTCTAGCTTACTCTTTGCGTTTGTCAACTAGACATTTAATATTTTGATAAATTTATGATCGTGTGGCTTCTTCTGAGAATCATTCTTTAAAACAGTGTAATGTACAGTATATACAACGCCAGGACATTTTTTTTAGATAAACATACCATAGACATGGATTTTGTGACTACTGTATAAAATTACTGAGTGTGCCCCATACTCAACAAACAACTCAGTGTCTCTACTGGGTTGAAAATATTCTACCAACCAAAAATATCTTTCCAACAGCAGTCCAGTGGGCAGAAACTGTGGATGTACAAAGGGCTAGATGTCAGTTACCCTAAGTCACTGCAATGCAGAGATTGGACCACTTATGTCTTATGATGGTAAAGCAGAAAGTTCTGCATAACAGCAGAAAGCAAAGACACTGGTTTGTGTAGGTAAAACTTATTCCTCATTGGAGTAGGACTTTTTTTTTTTTTTTTTTTTTTAAGATTCCTTAAATTATGGTCAAAGGTGTAGGGACAAAATGAAATTTCTCACTAACAATCAACTGCATAGGCTCTTCAAAAATGCTGAAAGAAAAGATAACATATAAGGAGGAAATGTCAGGGATATATCATACGTCCTGGGATAATTCCTAGACTTCACAGAAGTCTCAACGCTATACCAGAAATATAAAGAAATTGATTAAGCTAATACATGTCATTGCAGTTGTTAATGTATTAAAAAGACTAAAATAGAGATTAGGGTATTTATGTATTTAATTAGGTGTGTCATTAAGTAAATATGAAGGCAATACCATGTATATAATTTGCCATTCACACACAAAAAAAAGAAATACACTGCCTGGACAAAAAACATCACATAATCTAAGATTTCATTTAGTCACACAAAGTGGTGGCGAGTTCATGTGTAAAAATGATTCCTCATGCTCCCAGAACCATTATTTCACAATTTGAGCGCTTTATACGCTTGAGTCATCAGGGATGATAAACGCCATAGATGTGATAACCTGGTTTAGTAGATTAAGGTCATCAGATGACATTATTTTTATTGTTTATTGTTTTTTATTGTTGACATTATTTTAATTATTTTATTGTTTTTTATCAGATGACATGATTTTATCACATAATGTTGTTGAGCCTAGACCTGAACAACTGAAGCAACCTTCAGAGGCTTTGTACAGTGGGAACTATACATGATAAGTGCACCACTTAATGCGCTTCCTTGACACACCCATCACTCTGGAATAGGGTCAATCTGAACTCATCAGAACAAATGACTTTTTTAAATTGCTCCAAAATCCAATTTTTATGCACGCTATTGAATTGAATCATTTGAATTGAATTGAATCACCATAATGGCACACAGCGGTTTTGTCCCAGTCCTATGAGTTTTTATCACATTGTGTGTGTATGTAAATACTCTTACTTTCACTATTAAATATACACGACTTCACCAAGTGTTTAGGAGATCTCTATTCATGATTATTTCTGACCACATTTTATCAACAAAGTTGACAGTTTAGCACTATCCTTCCAGCTTTTGATAATGCATTGAACAATTTGTAATCCAGTTTCAGTAATTTCAAATATCCTTAGTTGTTTCATTTGCATGATGCAGCCCAGTAATCTGACCTTTCAGAAATTGTGACTTTTTTGGGTCAGGCAGTGTAAGTATATACATGAACTTTGGGACTTTATTGACTTATTTATTGACTACCTTATTGTAGAAAAATAAAGATGTATTTGGTACAGCATACAGTATATGGAGCTGATACTATTACTGTCTAATATCAACTGTTATCTAGTCTTTTAATACACCCTTAAAGTAATTGCTTCATAAAATAAATTGCCTTTCTTTTATTAGGGCAATTGAATTTAAAACTAGAGTGGAGAATGAAATAGTTCATTTAAAATCAGAATAAAAAAATCTGGTCAAGATTGTGACGGATCCAGAGCCAATACTTGTTACACTGGGCCCAAAATAAACTAAAATAAATACAGCCTTAAAAATACACATGGTAAAGACATTTGTTTATTTTTCTATTTAAATGGCAATAGTGTACCATTGTGGACCATTGGATCTTTACTTACAATAATCCTGAGGGATTGCCTCAGGTTCAATCAGATGCAGCCCCTTTTTTGTGTGACTGTTGAGGGGGAAAGTTCTGATGTGTTTACTGATTTCTCATTAGGTTTATTTATTATTAAACGTCGCGTGACATGACTTTTCATTAACACTAAGAATCCAGACAGAATTAACACAGAACCACCTACATGCACTGAACACTTCATTATAAACACTTTTTCACTTTTTTACTTCACTTTTTTCAATTGTGACATTTAATTTTATCAGGGAAATGTGTGGAAGAAATGCAATATGCATAAAATCACATAAGGACCAACAGTTTTGGGTAATTTGAACATCAACTATCACAACAGGGAAAATCAAGACTGGTTCAAGCTGACAAAAAGAATACAGCAGTTCAGATAACAACTGAGGAAGCAGAAAAACATCTCAGAATTCACAACACGTTGACGTGGATACCTTGCTTCTAGTTTTCCCATGAGAGTCACTAGTAGTCACTATTGAATGATTCATAAGTTTCCACAAGGACTTTTACACTTTCCAACAATTAAGAAACTCTAGAGACAATGAATAGTATGTTATTCATGGTTATGACACATGCCATCCTCCTATCCTTGTGAGGATCTTCCACTCACAAAATAAATAATACAGCTAATAATTAGTATGCTATACCTAACCCTAATTCAGCTCAATTCTCAAGATACGTGTTTGGATACGTTTATTTTAGTTAATTGTTTTACAGTTGTTAAAAATCAGTGATCCCTATCAAAATATAAAAAAACAAAATGCACACACACACACACACATACACACACACACACACACTTCTACATAACGCTAATAGACACTGCTTCATCTCCACTTCAAAGGAAGCTCATTTTCAGTATTTCTCTTTGTTGTTTTTCTTGTCAAGGTTTTTTCCCCTAAGTGTTGGCCTCCTGTCACCTTCCTAAAGAGGACAAACAAACTCCCCTCCCCACTTCAGCCCTACCGGATAGCCCTCGTATGTCCTTATATGTCCACAACAACTTCAACAGGAAGGAGCTGTGTATCTTGGCTGCAGTTATTGTTTTAACAGCTGCAATAGTGGTATTTTGCCAGGATATAAAATTATGTATAACATACATTAAAAAATTCTTATAATTTTTTCCCCCCCTTGCATTTCTAGTTGCTATAATTATTGGATTGGTGCATATTCTGGTTCTTTAGACAAACAATATAGATAATCATCTTTATAAACTAGGGCTTTGCAGTGATCACTACTTAAATGCACATTATATTGCACATTATATAGTTATCCAGTTATACAGTAATAAGCTATTTTTAACCATTAATCTAGACTTACACTATATTGTAAGTCACATTCATAAAAGCATGACTTTGTTAAATCCAAGACTAGGTTTAAACTATATGATTAGTAATATTCTAGTCTTTAACATTGCATAAGACATAGAGATTATATGTTTCTGAATATGTTATGCTATTATATTACATGTTATAGACGTGGAGCAGAGTTACATACAGTAGATAGAATTACCCCACCCATTGCTGTGGGATACTAGGTACGACACAAAGCTCTGGATAAAAGTGCTGCTGCTGCCAGTCAGACAGACTGTGCAGTTTCCGCTAATTGGTGAACCTCCTTCAGTAATGTTCTCACTTTTCCTAGACCACCCCCTCTCTTCTGTTATTCGCACAATGCCTGGAAGTCGCCTAGACCCACATCTCCTTATATTTTTCTTCTTCTGTTGTTTTCCTACTCTCTTTTTTCTATATCCCTCTCACAGAAAAGTACACAATTGATTCTGCGCTCTCTCAAAACAAATGAGCACAAAGACACACATGCACTTTACACCCCAATCCAAAAGATACTTCCGACTCATGTTATGTACTGTCGGAACTGCATGTTTAGCCAAATTAAAGTTAAGAAAATCACATTTGTTTTCTGGTTGATAAGAATTTACTGTTGACATGCATTTCAATTTCTCTATAATTTAAATTATTTGTACCTTTAAAAAAACGAGCACATCTTTGCTAATTGCAGAAAATGTTAAAGGTAAACAAGAGGTTAAAGAATTTAAGTTTCTGCTCGAGGATGTTGCCTATATTTTACATGAGCAGTAACAATCTGAGATTACAGTGATCATGGTAGTGCACGAAACCACATACACTCAATGAACACTTTATTATGCACCCCTGTACGCCTACTTTTCATGTAACTGTGTAGGAAATGAAATGCATGAAATCACACATGGACTAACAGCTTTGGGCAATTTTCACATCAACCATCACAAAAGGGAAAACACAACAGAACACCTTTGGAATGTGGTAGAATGTGGGTTTTTTTCTGCATAGAATTGCAGGAATCTGCAAAATTGTCTAATATAATCCTGTCAGCATGGGCCACGATCTGAAAGGATCATTTCCAAATAAAGTGCCCTGTGAGTGTATTTCTTCCGTATGGTTATATACTAATCATATATGTAAATATGCTATTTGTAGAATTGTTTTAATTCAGACACATTGTTTTTTTCTGTTTATTTAGCATGATCAACCTGTTATGCCACAGCATGTCAATCAGATTTAAATCTGGACTTTGACTAGGCCACTCCAAAACCTTAATAAAATTTTTTTTTGCCATTCATAAGTGGATTTGCTAGTGTGTTAAAGATTATTGTCCTGCCGCATAACCCAAGAGCTTCAGGCACAACATGCCTCGGCCTCACATTTTCTGGTAGAGCACAAAACTCATGGTTCCATCAATTATGGCAAGTCATCCAGGCCTTGTAGCTGCTCCCAGACCATCATACTACCACCACCATGTTTGACTGTTAGTATGATGTTCTTTTTTATTAAAGTGTTTACGCAGAGTTTGTTTTGCGCCATATTTTAGGCCTGCTTTACATGGTTATATTTTAATATATAATGGTTATATTTTAAAAAAATATTTTATTTAAGTGATTTCTTGATTCAACAAGTCTGGGGGGGGGGGGGGGATTAGGTTTGTATATCGTTTTCCCCTATAATTAATGAAATCATAATTTTAAAAACTACATTTGTTAATTTACTCTGGTTATTTTTTTGTTTAATAATCTAAATCATTTTAAGTGTGATAAATATTCAAATATATAAACTTTACATAAATGTCATACTGAGTTTAGTGCAATAATTTTGGAAAATGACAAAAGATTTTGTGTGTGTGCAGAATGGAACAAGTGAGACAATATACAATGAAATGGCCATATCAATCTTAGAATGTTATGTGTAAATGAATATGTGCCAGGAGTGTCCATGTGCCAGAGCCTCTCCATGAACTATGTAGTACCTCAAAATGAGGTAACTTCCCATTTGTTTTCAAACTATTGGAAACCTAAGAGGGCCCCACATCTCCATTCTCATTCTCTGCTGAACCTTATTGACGGATGTCCTGTGCAGGCGTTTCATGCCTGGCTCAGTGTGAGCTTGTGTGTGTGTGTGTGTGTTGCTCACAGGAAGCATCAAGGAGATGTGGAGGTTGTAGGGGGCGGAGAGGGGGTTCCATGGTTCCTGTACATCTGTGTGCTGCATTTCTCTAGTTGTTGTTTTTAAGTTGTGAGAGAAGGGTATTACCCCGTATAATTTTTTTCACTCTCCCGTTTCCTTCCTCACTATGCCCATAACAAGGGCCATGAAGCACACATGCACACACACACACAAATTCACAAAGTCACAGGAAGCCAGACCGATACAGCCGACAGTCCATGTCAGCAGTCTGAGCAGGGCGTGTAATCTTGCTTCACCCACTGACCTGGCAACAATTCTGCACAGGATTTTCTAGTCTGAGGGCAGGACCTGGATCAAAGAACAAGAATCTAGTATTAGCCAGTGTGAATTTCAGGATATTATCAATGATGCATTAGACAAGCCTTGGTCCAGTTCATGTTCAAACTCTATTTTTCTCAGTCAACAGTTTTACTCTTTAAAATAAAATTTTTGCTCATAACAAATAATATATTCATTCAGACATAACTGAAAATGTGTATAATATCGCCGTCATGCACTTTGCCTCAGTGTGAGATGTCCGTAAAACCACATTATTGGTTAATAAGAATGCAGATTGTACTACATAGCACATAGACCAACTATTGTGATTTGCTGTTTATCAATTTCGTCAGTCTTTCTGATGCACTTTCAGACTTCATGTTCAACAAAGAAGGTGGGTTCTATATTTATCCACTCTGGCTATATGTTTTTGGTGGCACAACAAAAGAGAATGAACTGGAATAGGGTTAAAATAATTTGGAAATAAAACATTTGTACAATTGTTTGAACAAACAGTTTGTACAGACATTTAGTTGCCTTTAAATTGCTCCTAAGATGAATCTAGATTTGAAAATCTAGATTTGGACTGGAGATCCAATTTTTTTCCTGTGGTCTTGTTTGAATTGTTGAATTTTCCCATGGCATCAGAAGCTTGTAATTGTCCAGAGACTTGCTATATGTTTTTTTAAACCATTCTATGATACTAAATCAAAGCTGAAATGAATCTTTCCCTAATCAATTGCTTTAAAATAATTTAATGTGATCTAATTAAATACCCTAATTGACTTGCCAAAATAAGTTTTTGCCATCAGCTGTAGCTTATGTAAGCAATCTTACTCAAGTAAAGCAGTAGGTTAACATGTATAAGGATTTTTTATTTTTAAATGTTAATGAAATACATGGTAATGCTTTTTCATTTCATATTAAAGTGCACATATTTTAGCAAAATTACATTCCAACATACTTTTAAGTAATAATGACTTTCTAAACTCTGGTCTTCACAAAAACGTACTTAAATTTCAGTTTTAAAGTTCGCAACCACAAATATTTTAGTATAGTATGGATCGGATAAATGTTAAGCAGGTCTTGATTATTTAGTGTATTTTTGAAAAATAAAGAAAGTAACACAACTGTTACTTACTGTGTTACTCACGGTGTGTTAATGCTGAAGCACATGCATTAATGTAAAGTACTGATATCAGTTTAAACAAAATAATGTTGCTTTATTGGCTGATATGTGTATCATAATACTGTGTTTGTGTTTGCATGGCAGACTGAGGAGCTGGTGGGTCTATAAAAATCTTTTTGTATTTTTGCTCGAGGTCCTGTGTCCTGGAGAGATTTAAACATGGTTGTGGAGGTTTGCTTTGGTTAAGAGAACTCCTGGACAGTGTTATTAGACCTTGTGACCCACTGACAATACATTTGTGCCCACGCACAAGTACACAAGCACGCACTCATACACCCTGCTGTTTGGCTGCTCACGCACTCTAAAACAATTTCTGCATAAACCCACCCACACAAATAAACAGGTAGGCTACAGATCCAAAACACACAATCCTCCTTTCCTGCCATCACTTTACATTGGAGACAGGTAAAACAGAAAAGGCAAGAGAAAAACAACTATAAATACCTGATGCACGTTGGGGTCCAGTTTCTTTTCCTGTGGCTCTTCCACTGCATGCGTGGGCTGCCTGGGGAAAAGGAAACAAAGATCCAGAAAGGCATTAACTTTTTGCCCTGATTTGAGACCAGTTTTAGTAAATCTATTGTCATGATTTAAAATCAGCATGTAGAGTTTGGGAAGCTGTTTCGAGATCAGTGTAAATAGAATGCCTTCTACCAACACAGGAAATGAGCAGCCCAGCCGCATGGAACTTCCTGCATTACATTATAAAGGATCTCCTCCCTCCAGTTGAACTGGCCAGTTGTAATAAACATCTGAGAAGAGAGCACAGAAGTCTGTGTGTGTGGTTTGGATTGGCAGTGGCAGAGAGAGGTCACAAAGACACTGTGGTGTGTGTTCTCGTCCCTGCTGGTCGGGGTAAGTTAACAATTGATATATATTTACCAAAAATGTTTACATTTTTTTTGTGTAGTTCAGTGAGTATATTTTTTCTATCGGGAATACTGCTCACCAAGAATGTTAAGAAAAGTGCAAATCTTATTTTAAAAGATTAAATGATAATTTTGTGCTTTTGCATGAATCTGTAGTAAACGTTTTAAGGGCCCATCAGATGCTAAGAGTCATTGCTACTTTCAGGATGAATGCATGACTGTCTTGTGGCATTGTCCTGCATAATTCTTTAGTATCGGTTTATTTCATGATATGCTTTGCAGTTATTTTTTCCCCAAGAAAATCATGGAGCTTTCTGAACCTTTAACAAGCAATCCACTTGTTGAAATTGTCATTCATTAGTTTTGTTTTATTATTTTGTTCATTACATGTAAAGGATTACATTGAATGTTTTTACTTTAAAATTCTGTCATTAAAGAGTTCCAAATTAAGTTGTTAGTGTTATCTGGAGTATGCAATGCACTGATTGGAGATTCAGTAAAAAAACAACAACTGTTTATTGGTAGGTACGAGTAGGGAGCTGGTCTCCCCAGACAGAGCTGTCTAGATTTTTCTCTTCTCTCCATTTATAATAGAAGGTAAGGAAGTTAAGTTTACCCAATGTATTTTCTCCAAATTTGTAAAAATGTATAAGCACTATTGTGTAAAGTGAGACTACATGTATGTATATCTTCCTGTAATAGACAATGAGCAAAATGCAGCTGGCTAAGGAGGATTCCTCCAGACGTGACTTGGTGGTGGAGGTGCAGGGATACGTAAAGGAATTCACACGCCACTCCAATGATGTTCTGCTCAATCTAAATGAGCTACGGCATCGCAACATCTTAACTGATGCCACACTTCTGGTGGGCAGTGCCCGGCTGCATGCCCACTGTGCAGTGCTCATAGCATGCAGGTCAGTTTGCCGGCATCTGCAGGGCTCCCAATCATCTTTCTTCCTTTTCTCATCTTCCTTCCTTCCCCTGCTGATCCTGTTTTCACCAAAACGCCTTATTGTTTTAAGATGGTTCTATTATTCTTTGCTCTCCAGAGGCCATTTATATCTTTGTATGCTTCCTTCATTGTTTTCAGGGCAAGGTTTATTTTTTATTTATTTATTTATTTATTTATTTTTAGAAAATCTGTGTAGGCGACTTTCTGAACATGTTTCTAATAATTTGTTTTTTTACTTTATTCGAGAATATCATATCTTGAAAAGAAGGGTATCTTATTGTCTTATGTCTCTTTCTTCTCAGTGGCTTCTTCTATTCTTTGTTCTCCCGCCACAAGACCGGAGCTGTGGGAGAACGTGGGGTTTCCCTGTCTCTTCCAGAAGGGCTAGATGCGGGTAGTGTGGCATTGCTGCTGGACTTCATGTACACTTCCCGCCTTCCTCTCAGCCCTGGCACTGCGCCTGGTGTGCTCGCCGCTGCCACCTACCTCCAGATGGAGCATGTTGCTGATACCTGCCGAGCATTTTTACAGAAGAGGTATGACTTGGCTCAAGATGCAGAGTATAAGAGTAGAGAGTATAAGTAATTATAGAGTACAGTTCTTCAGAAAAGCATAATTAATAATGAAAATTTGTTCTTAATACCAGTGAGGGTTACCACATATATATACATTGGAGTGTGATTTACTGTAATGTACATATTTTGCACATGGAATTCTAATATCTGTATTATACAGTGTTTTTCTGTAGACTATGAAAGCTGATCATTCTGTTCTTTGCAGTGAAAAAGCCTGTGTAAGCCCACATCTGGTTGATTTGGCATCTAAAAATACCCATATGAGTTTCACGCTGAGCACTGGTGGTAGATCACCTCCAGCCCTTCCCTCCTTCTCCTCCTCCCCTTCCAGACCTGAAGTGGAGATTGAGGAGCCCAACCCCGCCCGAGCCAGGTAAAAAAGGAAGAAGGGGGAAAAGAGTGGAATATTAGGTGTAATTGTTGAAATATTGAATATGAATGACCTATAAAAGTATTCTGCAGTTAAAATTTACATATGGTATATTATGTTACATCAACACATACTGTTGGCTCCTATTTAGGGTTCCTGGAGAAACCTTAGTCTCAGTAGAGCCAGTGACATGTCAAAGTCCTCCTCCTAGCTCTGAATCAGCAGATCTCCGAACTCCAAACACTCCAAAAACTCCATCTCCAGGCAGTCCCTGTCAGTCCAGAGGTCAGCCGAACTCACCAGCTGAATCTAGTGGTTGCAGTCTTTCCCCTAAATTAAAGGTATGTTGATTTTGTGTATGAGTGTTAATATATGTAGTTAACTGTGTTTAGCCAAAAAAATCCTTAAATGACAATCAGTAACTAAGGCCTAAAGTTTTTTTGTGAACTAACACTATGGAAATGTATAGGCAGAGCAATGTTAATGGGTGTGTGTGATTTCTTCATAGCCACGTTCTGAATCCAGACCTACCCCTGACCCTAAGGCCTGTAACTGGAAGAAATACAAATATATTGTCCTGAATCCTCTCTGTGCTACATCCATTAAAGAGGAAGGTTTGGGGGAGGAGCTGCATGGTTTTGACCACTCCTCCTCCAGTGACAGGACAGACATGACACCCAAACTGTCTGATGAGGCATGGTCAACTGCTGGACATGGTCTCAATGAAACGTAGGTTCAATTTAATAATGGAATTCATAAGACATCCATTCATATTTCTGCATATTATAATTATCTTTAATAGATGAACTATAAAATATATAGAATACTTCATTATTGGAGAATACATGCTATAAGATTCTATGTGCTTTTGCATAAAATATAAATATATATAATATAATATAAAATATGCAAAAGAAAAAAAAAAATATATATATATATACTGTATATATATTGACGATATTTTTGACAAATCATTTTTTGTTCCAGCCAAATGCCCTTCATGGCCCATCCTGGACTCGCCCCACAAACAGCAGATACTTACAAGAGACCACCAGCAGTTGTTGGACAAGATACTAGAGGTCAGCGCAAGCTACTTTTTTAATAATAAAAAAATAACACTTGCTAAATGTATGTACAGTACAATATTTAAAAAATAACAATGTCTGGCATCCATCTTTGTCCCTAGACCTCTGCTCTGTGTATCAGGACGCATGTCCTCCTGTGTTAGACAGCACCAAAATGAATGCTCATCCTTTTGGGAAGCTTCCAGTCAAGGTTGAGAATCACTCTCCAGTGATTTGTTATTCAGGAATTCAAGGGAGCGCAAAGACTGCCTGCTCAGGTAAGGTGACTACTACTCAGACAATCTCAATGTGAAATGCAGGACTATAATGACACATTTGCAGTACTTGGATTTAGCATATGACTTTATGCAAAGTGAATTACAGGGGATCATTTGCATATACAAACTTTCAAGTATTATGTGTTAAGACTTCAGAACAGAATCAGAATCAGGTTTGTTCACATACATACAAGGAATTGTCTCAGTAATGCAATGCAAACTGTTAGAAAACAGATATGAATGCAAGGGTAAAGCAAGGAAGAACAAGAAACAAGAAAATCACATATTATATTAAGTACTTAAAGACTTAAAGATTTAAGTATTATGATATAAAAAATTAAACTACTCTGCCTTTTCACTATGCTTCTATAGGAGAAAAGCCATACCGCTGTAACGTCTGTGGGGCGCAATTTAATCGCCCAGCCAATTTAAAGACCCACTCCCGCATTCACTCAGGAGAGAAGCCGTATCGCTGTGATACTTGTGGTGCTCGATTTGTCCAGGTAATTAACAAGACTTCTCTATTACAGCATGTTTTGAATAGGTTTGATTTGTAGTTTGATCACTTTCTAGTGAAAAACACAATAACATACATATGCATTAATGGTAATATTAATTCTGGTACTGGTATAACTTTATTGCAAGCTTTGACTAAAATACCATGATTTGCAAAGATGATGGACATGGTAACATTTTGGACATTGGCGTTTGGCATAACATATTTTAATAATTAAATAAGGTTTAAATACTCAAATAAGGCATTATATAAATTTTAAAAAGCTATATAAAAACATTAGCATTAAGAATGTATTAGACTTTATTATTAAAGCATTGTGAATGTCACTTACCATAATCTACATACAGAAACCTTACATGATAAAGAACTCATGCACAAAGCCATAGATATTTTTCAAAACTTGTGTATGCCTTTACACTTATGTGTGTGTGTGTGTGTGTGTGTGTGTGTGTGTGTGTAGGTGGCTCACCTGCGTGCCCATGTTCTGATCCACACTGGGGAGAAGCCATACCCTTGTCACATCTGTGGAACACGTTTCCGTCACCTGCAGACGCTGAAGAGCCATCTGCGCATTCACACAGGGGAGAAACCATACAATGTGAGTATTGCCTACACACACTGAGGCAAAAACGATCAGTAAAGTAGTCCTTTGTTGTACTTTGTTTATAAGATTACCAAGGAAGCAAAACTATAATAACAACATAATAAATCTATTGTCATTATTTTTTTTATTGCTTCCTTCCCTTCGACTGTGCCAGTGTGAGACGTGTGATCTGCGTTTCCGTCATAAGAGCCAGCTGAGGCTACATCTGAGGCAGAAGCACGGAGCTGTTACAAACACCAAGATCCGCTATAAAGTCCTGGGTGACCCCTACCAGACTGGACCAGTCATACTGCAGGCCTCCTGAAGGATTTAATACAATCGTCACCCGTTTTCTAATTTCCTGTTCTATCCAGGAAAATTTTAGTGGCAAATGTAACCTCTTCTTATTATTCTGATTGGGTTTAGTATACTCAGATTTCCAGGTTAGCACTCTGTAACATCTGATGTAGGCAAAGGTGTACAATTACTCCATAATGGAAGGAAGGCAAGGAAACTACTAGTAAAGTAAAATGAGGTGGAGTGTTGCATTCCTGGAAAGCATATATACATCACAACAGACAAACTCCTTCCAGGAATGCTGTTCTCCTGCACTAGACGTGCTGACTTTTTATTAATTATCATATTTTCCTATGATATATTATTTATTTACATGGATTAGTGAGCTTTGTCTTTTTTGGTTTTTAAATGGCCATAAAAAATCCATAGACAAAAGACAGGGATGTAAAATGGAAAAATGGAAAGAATGCTGTTATGTTATCAATGACGTTTTCTCAACAGTAAACTGCAAGTAACCTACAATTTGGAATTACTCTTGGAGTAGCATAACTACAAGAAATATTTCAGTTTACTAGATTCCTATGGTAATGTAAAGTAAGATTAAAGGTTTATGTATGTATAAGAAGTTTGTATGGATAACAAAGAAGATTAAGAAGAAATGAAATTTTTTTTAATGGGAGAGATCTTGAAATGCGATATGATGGACAACGAAAAAGTGATAAAAACGTATACAGTATGTTTGTGAAGGATAAAGAGTTTTATGAGAGTTTTAAGTGAGATAATGTGAAATTGTTTCATTTTTACTGTGAAGTTGAAGAATGTCTGTGCAAGTAGGAAAAGCTATGCTTATGAGAGTCATCCTTAGAATCATATTTGGTATCGGGCAGGTTTTTCTTTTTTTTTTTTGAGTAAGAGATTCTTTTAGCTTGGCTGTATTTAAGTAAGTCTATGGTTGTCATGTTCTTGTACATTGTTCATTTGAATGTGAGAATGGCAGCCTAAACATGTTATTTTGTAGTTACTTGCGCACTAACAATTCCTTTGGCCTACTAATTCAAAAATGGCCTGGAGCCTATTTATTTAGTAACATTACCATAAATGCTGTCTTGATTCCTGGATTTGAGAAACTATATTAAGTATGAACTATAATTTTGATTGAAGCAACAATATATTTTGTTGAAGGTGTTGATAGTCTAGGAGTCCAAGCAGGCCAAGGACTCAAATAAACCAGCTAGAATAAATGTAAAGGTTGATGTTTTGGATGAAGATATTATTGACTTTGTCAAATCTAAAGTTCTTTTGCTGGACAAAGACAAGACTTATTTTATATAAGTTAAAATTAAATTAATTTTTAATTGGAGATGCATGGTTTCTGTGGTCATTAAGTGTGTGTGTGTGTGTGTTTTTATGTTTTCCATGCAGTATTTTTGTTTTGTATTATGTATTAATAACATATTCAAAAAGCATTTTGTTCTTCAGTAGAAATGAAGAATGTAATATAACATGCTTTATACTGTACAAGCTATTAAGGGCCAAGGTCAAGTTATAAGTCATGTCTCTTTATCTCTGAAGCAAAAACACTTCTCCTCCTCATCCTTCCTTCCTTTGGTTAGCTCATGAGTGTACTACTAATCCAGAATGACTCACTTAGGTTTAGGGTGTTTCAGTTCTTACGGGTGGCGTTAAAGCAAGAACAATTAAGCGGTCACACCTGTTTCCACTGTCAAACTAAAGCGAGGTGTCTGTAGTTCATCACTGAGTCAAAGGGTTTACCTGGGGTCAGAAATATCTTTCTCACTCATTCTTTCATTATACCACTTATCCGGTACAGGGTCACGGAAAGCCTGGAGCCTATCAGAGGGGACTCTGGCACTAAGTGGAATACACCCTTGATGGGGTGCCAGTCCTTTGCAGGGAACAAGCACATACACTCACACAATAGACAATTTGAAAAAGCCAGTTAGTCTAATCTTCATGTCTTTGGACTGTGGGAGGAAATGGGAGCACAGAACGCCACACATGGAGACCCAAAGGCGAGACTTGAACCCTTGATTCCGGAGCTGAATCTCCCCAGTGCTAACCACTATGCTACTATCCAAGGGAAAAAAAGACTGTTTTGCAAATACTTTATATTTGCACATTCTTCCAGTATTTATGCCAATGGCATGGTTAAACTTTCAACTTTGTATATCATAGTGTCTTAGATCTTAAACAAGCTAATGGTAAATCGCTTGTTTATGTGTACTTCTGGCCGAAGGCTATAATCAAGGCTTTGCATTTCTTCAAACCTTTAGGACATACTGATTCAAGGAAAAAGTATCATCTTAGATTTGAATCATTTTATTTATCTTGTATTAATAAAAACAAAGGGACAGTGATTTAACTCATCTGAGTAATATTCAAAATTATCCTCCTCAGTATTGTATTCCCACTGACAGGCATTCCCAGTCTACTGCTGGCCTTAGATAAGAATAAATTCCTTCAAAAATCCCCTTTCTTCTCAAGCCACAGTAATAGGGACAGTGTATGCTACTGTAAGCTGCAGTCGAAAGAAATGGGCAGAGTTCCTCCAATTGTTTCTTTTGGATGAAAGATAGAAATACAGTCTAGTCACATTGGCTGGTAGTTGTCTGATTATAAGTCAGTTTTTCCATAAATGCCACAGGAAAATCAGTAAGCTGAGGAATTTCACAAGCAGAATGTGTGTGAGGGCTAAGCTGTTTTTCTTAAAGTACAGCCTCCATGTTCATGCCTGCCCACCCATCTTTCACTGAATTCCGTACAAAAGCAAATACCTTGTTTCCATTTAGTTTAGGAGATTAATGGTCATATCAAGATGTTCTTTAAAAGTTAATAAAAGACAACACATTTATCATTTTCTATATTGCTTTTCTACCTGTATAGGATTGTTAAGGCACAGTACAATGATAAAACTCTCATTGAATCTAATATAAATCCAAAATAAAACACACAATGTGGTGAATAAAAATGATCAACTAAATCCTTTTATCAAGCTGATAGGTTTGTGTAAAAGTGGAAACATTTTAAAAAAGGAGACTGTGAATGATCATTCTGGTCGATGTGGCTCAGAGCCCACTGCGGATGCTTGATCCTTACAAACCAGTGGATAACTTGCTGCCGACCTCGGAAGAGACAAACCTCTCTGTGGGAACTGTACACTCAATTCATTTACAAACACCACTTAATTGTTACAACCCGTACAGTCCTAACCAAGCCATTTCCACCATGTCTCCCACAAACTGAGAAAGTCTTCCACCTTAAGGGTATCCAAGCACTAGTGTAACACTAAGATAAAGAGTTTTTTTTTCTTGTAACTGTTATTCGGCACAATCAAAAGTCCAAAGACTTGAACATCAAATCTCCAATACAAACTACAAACGTTCAACTAAATGAGTGTGGGAAAAAAAGGCCTACAAGTTATTAAATTTTTTGCACCAAATTATGAAATTGATATTTATCATTTCCTCTTTCTTTTAAATTTGTAAATGAAAGACTTTTGTGATTTTTTTTGTAGAATGTTCATGTAGTTGCTGGTCTTCAGCTTGGGTTGGTAAAAATTGTTCTTACTTGTATGGATGGTTGTTCCAGGGAGCAGAAATATTGCATAAAAAGGGAAGCCAGCGCCACCTGGTGCAATTGCTAACATACAGCTGTACTACGAGTGAAACAAAAGAGGGCTTCAGTAGGTGCATTTACACACAGTTCAGAAGTCTTTAAACTCACTGGTTTTGATTTCCTCACTCTAAAGCTACTACTATGGCTTTATGTTTGGTAAGCTGTATTTGCATCTGTCTTCTGTTACAGATGTGTCTTCAAATATTTTTCTTTATGGTCCTGCCTCAAGTGCAGCCGTGGGGATTCTAACAAAATTAACGTATTGTGAATTAATTTGGTTTTATTTATTCAGGTTATGTGTGAGCAAGTGAATGTTTTGGGGCACTTGTGATGGATTAGTTAAAATGTAGTTATTTAGTAGTCATGACCACAAGTGACACAACATACTTGTGTACTAATTGTGTAATACTGTAAGTACATATTCATTATTTTAAATGAATTTTGAAACTAAATTATTTTTTATATTTTTAAAACACAATCAACAAAAAGATCATTTGTAAACACAAATACATGACTACACTGCTACAGGGTTTATAAAAGCAATTTACTGCAAACAACAAGGCATAACAGACTGTAAAATTAAGGATAACATATAAACCTTGCCAATGTTTTCTGCTGTACTGCAAACCACCTGAATTTCCAAGAAAAAACATCCTATAGTAATGTGACAGAATGCAGAGGATCAAAAGTACACAGCATGTAATAAAGGGCCAGGATTAGATTGTCCACTAGACAGAAAGCAATATTACAAATTCAATAAAATGAGAAATATGGACATACTGTATTGTCCTTGGCCTTCATTATATACACAACATACTGTATGTGTTCCTTTTTTCTTAGACAATTTTTAAGGTGTGGATTTGATTTGATTTGAAAATAGACTTTCAATGACATCCTTTTTCTCGTACATATTTTTCTCCTTTTTTTATTGATTTTAATACACTCTAAATACTTGCAAAATTAGTTTTTCTAGGATCTGTAAAATGTTTATTTTTATTTTACATGTTACATGTTGTACATTGGTAACAGTTGCTTTTTTGTGTTTTTTTAAACATATTGCAAATGACAAATTTGCTGAGACCCATCACTGAGTTCCACAGTCATACCCATACTTTTCCCTTCTTTCTGTCTTGACCATCATCTTGTCCACAGCAGCCTCCTCCCAGGCCATGGTGGTATGTAGCAGGCAGGTTTTTGTAAACAGCACGACTGTAAGGGATGAAACAGAGGCTGAGTTGCAGGTGACGAGCCAATCTGCAATAGGCAGCCAATGCCAGTACGAGCAGTGGGGTGACGAGCAGGAAGCCCACGATTAACAAAGCTACACAGCCTCCATCACTCAGCAGTTCGGAACAGTAGGGTGATGTACCATGTGGACTCACCTTGAGAGAGAAAGAGAGAGAGCATTTCAGTTTCACACAATGCTTGGATACCATCAAGGTAGAAAGTTTTTTCAGTGTGCTCGAGCCCTCAGAGTGCCTGCTTCATGTCTGAAACACTGGCTTCCCAGGAACTCCTTTAATAACCCAAAAATTCGGAAATGGCATGGAGTGAGGTCAGGAATGTATGCGGGATGTGGCAATAACTCCCAACAGAGTTTGTGTAATGTGCAAGTAGTGTTTGTGAATGATTGTGCCAGGATTGTCATTAAGAGATGCACAGCCTTATTTAAAATACTTGCACCATTATATTACTTTGCTCTATCATTTTCTAATGACCATACATTACCCAGTTTGTTTTAAATATTCACACAAATATATTAGCTTGATAAAGGGCTTTGGTTAATATCCTCATCACCACATCACAGTGTGTTTGGATTTACATTAGATTCAGTACATAGTGTGGCTTGGTGACTGGTAAAGGTAACGAAGAATGTTTTTAAAGGAGAAGTTAGGAGGTGAGGTGCAGCTGAAAGAATGTGCTTTTGAAGTGCAGACAGACGAAGAACAGACACATGAGGCACACGTATCTGCTGCATTATTACATGCACCCTGACACACTGACTGTAAAAAGACTTGACTGAGAATCTGTGTGTGCTATAGACAGTAAACCAGTCCTAAATTGCCATTTAGGTATCCCTTATGAACTGGAAGGTTTAGAATATATTTTGACAAAATTCTTTAAGAGCTTGAATGTCATCATGATTTATAATTATAAACTGTGACTGAGTGAATATGTTTAGTGAAACCATGTTAGAGAAAACCTGTTAACTGTCCCCCAAAATCCTTTGTTATGTCTCTCGGTGGGGGTTGACAGGAGAGGAGGTGAACTGATAAGACTTCTCTAAACCCAGATGTGCTTTCTTTTTTCTCCTTATGAGCTGGTGCCATAAAGACCCTTAGAATTAGAGTAAGGTTAAATCTTTGTAGTAGTCATGTCCTGCTGCTCTATAATTTCTCAGACTATTTTCCCTTTCTTTTTTTAAATTAATGTCAATTGAAATAATTAAAAGAATGTTCGTATTCATTTTTGACTTTGACTTTGTTTTTGATTGTACAGAACTTTTACACCTATATATAAATTAGATTCCTATGTCAATGCAAGGGTAACTTTAGTAATGCTGCACAATTAATTAATCTTCTAAAAATCTAAATCTCAAAATGGGCCTCTATATATAATAATTAAATAATATAGAGTTATTTAATCACGAAAGGCTAAAATGTATTACAGGATTGCGAGGTATAGACAATGAGTGAGTGAGTAAATGTATTACAGGTTATATATACATAGTATTTTTTATTATTTATGCAGAGATGGAATTTAAATAATTGTCTTTATTTTATTTTTATAAGCTTCCTCTTAATGAGATTATTTGTCAAATTATTGGCTGTTAGGCTCAAAAATAATATATAAATTATATAAATAATCACTATTTGATTTTTAAAAAAAATTATTATTAAATCATTTAGCTCTATATCTCCAGGTAGACTTTTACTGACTTGGTAATTTTGTGATGCCAAAGACACAGTGGTGAAATGCAAGGGTATAAAGATAAAGCCAGTTGTATGTAAGAGGTTTAAACAGATACCAGGAAAAGGAGGAGCAAAGATTAAGAACTTAGCCATTATAAAGAATGCAGCTATTTGGTTACTTGTTTGTCTATCTAAGTGTGGCTCAGTTGATCATAAGGCCCCCTGAACAGCTTGCAGTAGGCTCCTGTGATGACATGAACTCTCCTGACCTCACTAATGTTCACCCTGATTACTGTAATTAAGATTTGTTGTAATTAAGCATAGTTATCTAAATGTAACTGAAATGTTCAGTTAATTATATTTTTAAAAATCTCATGTATTTTTACTTATTTATTTATTAATTACATTTATCATTAATTCTAATGTCTTATGTCACATGATGTATTGTTAAATACTTACAGTGGAGTGGCAAAGAAATCCAAACACCACCATGACTATAACAGGAGTGAGGATCAGGCCAAATACCAGAGCAGCCAGACAAACATTAATCGTGGCTATCACCAGGTTCTGAGCTGTTACGAGTACTGAACAAGCCCAACAGTCCAGAGAGCCCCTGAGCTCAAGGGGAGCCTCACCAACTCCAGCCCCTGGTGCAGAATATGGTGGAGGCACCACCAAATCGGAGCCACTGATGGGAGTTCCAACTGCAGGTGTGGAGGCTGTGGAGCCGCTGTGCTGGAAATGGTGGCTTGATGGGAGCTCCTCAGAGAGGTCAAGAGCATGGTGGTGAGCTTCTTTCTCTAGGGTGCTAGTCATACTCATGGTAACCTGCATAGAAGGAACCAAAAAGCATTATTATTATTATTATTATTTGATAATTTGTTTATGTATTTATTTATTTTTTTCAGTTTATTTTATTATTATTTCTTTTTATTTATTTATTTATTTTAAGAAATTGAACCAAAGGATTTTTCTTTTTAAGGATGAATCATGAAACATCATGTTTGTTTCTCTATTCCCCTCTTAAGGTGGTTCACCTATATCTATGTTACCTTACACAAGGAGAAAATAAATAAAGATTTAGAGTGATTGACATATTCATAATTCTTTTTTAAAAATATATAAATACATAAAACCATACCTGGAATTGCTATTATTCACATGGATATAATCTTATCACAAATTAATGGAGCGGTGTAAGAGTTAGCCTACCTCCCTTCTTTGAGACAATAAGCTGCTTTTAAATGTAAATGTAACATTAGGCATATATATTATATATACATTGTGCATAAACTATTATATCTTGGATATCTTGTTTATATCACTTGCTGGGACTACAGTAGGTTGGATCCCTTTTGCAGGAACACTGTGATACTTTAAAGAGGTAAAATACAAATAAGGAACCTTTAAATTCATAAAAATTCTGTACAAAGGATTTCCTGCATTTGTGCCTCTTTTGGATAATGGCACGCATTTTGAGAGTGCATGTAGCAGGACGTGCCAGTCAGAAAAAACAATATTTTGCCGCTGGGAACCACACAATTTCTTTTCTTTTCCCAGAAAACATTCTCGATTGATTTGCGTAAGGTTTAATGGGAGGGAACTGGTCATGCTTCAATCTTTGATGCTAAATTCTTGGCCTATGATAATTTTCCGACACACTGGTATAATATGATGTTAAAATTCCCGTAATGTTTTCATTGTTATACTTCAGACTCTATTCTCTAATAGCTTTGTGTATTGTAGTCTCCTAAAGTGCAGCCTTATAAAGCATTCAGAAGCATATATAGACTCTAGAAAGTCTGTATATAATGTTACTGTTTTCCCCTAGTTTTCAGACCCTGTACTGAGACTGGTATGGCAGTTCAAAATGTTTTATCTTTATAAGTGAAAATGACCCATAAACCCCTGGCCTTGTAGTAGGAATTCTCCACATTCCATGAGAATTAGATTAGATAGGTGGCCATCGTCTGCACTTCATCACGTTCCTCCCCAGCAAGTACTCACTGTGTGGTATGGGGTCTAGTTGTCCTCTTCAAGTTTTGCTGGTTTTGTTTAGTTGAGATTCTGTTAAATAAATCCTTGTTAATCCTGCAGATTAAGCCTTTCTATAATATCTTTCTGAGAAAAAAAAGGAATCCCAGTGGTTTCACAATTGCTAATTTGAAAAAAGGTTTGCTTTTTAAAATCCCCGGTATATAGCTTTAAAACAGTTAAGCAGTTCCTTTTTCCTTTGATTATATAAAGTAGCAAAGCATCTCTCTCAGCCTCTCCGCTCTCTCAACTCAAAGTCGATTGAAAGCAGTATGTGGTCAGAGGTATACTGATGCCTTTTCCTTGCCCCTCAGCTTGCCTCCACTGTAAGACCACCTCCTCCTGTTCCCAGAAGTTTTACCCTGTGGTGTGGACAGATTGTTTATTTTAAGGGCAGGACAGGATTTTTAATTACTACTGAATTACTTGTAAAGTAAAATGAACAATTCATAAAAAGTTCACACATTTCTAAAAACATATTGTATAAAGATAAAGTCAATATGTGTATATGTTTACTTGGTTAAAGGCATTTTAGTGTTCACTTCAGGCCTATAAGTACGCAATCCTGATTTTGAGTTTGCACAACGATCAGCCACAACCACTGTGTGAATTGAATAACACTGATTATCAATCGAATACCAGTAAACGGGATGTATGCCTGTTGTGAGCAAAAGCCAGCCTTGTCTGGACCAATCCCACAGAAAAGCCAAATTGCTAAAAAAAAAAAAAAAAAACAAGGCAGGACTGGCCATGATAGAAAGGTATCAGAACACTCAATGCATCACAGCCTGTGTTGTAAGGGGCTAAGCAGGGAAAGAGTTTATTGATGATGATCTAACTTCCAAGCTCCCCAGATCCCAGTCCAATCAAGCATCCACTGAATGTACCATACATACAGGTATATGGACCTCAACCCACAACATCCAAAGGATTTGCTGCTAAACATCCAGGTGCCTGACACCCCAAGAGGTCTTGTAGAGTCATGACCCAAGGGACCAGATCTGCCCAGGTTGCAAAAGGGAACGCACATAATACTGGGGATAATGTTTTGGGTCTTAATTTTATGGCTGCTTGGTATATGTCCTGTTGATTTGTAAAATTTAATTGTAGAGATGTGTGTCTGCTCTAATGGAATCGACTTTAACTGGCATAATAAAACATTACAATTCTGCAGGAAATTATTGTAAATATACTTGGAATATTAATGTCATAATTATTTCTGATCGCCAGACAGGTTGTTTTAAATTACACAAGAAAAGTAAAAATAAAAAGATTGTTCCTACCAAAAGACTCCCTTTTCAGCTCCTCTTTGAATCTTTCAACTTTTTGAATGGTTTATACATTTCTATAGTTTCTAACTTCTTCAGTTCTGGGCTTTATCATTTAACAAACAGTATAAAATAACAATAGAATCTGTTTTTGACGTTTGGTTTGTCTTAACCCACATATGTGCTTTAAATGTCTCATGGTGTCTGCCATTGCCAGTACTCCTTTCTGTAATCTCCAACCACTGGTCACCACGGGAGCAAATGTAGCCTTCCTCTCTGGAATGGGTCAACTAATTTAACATTACTAACTGCAGTATGATCAATGTTCCATCTAGTTTTGTGTCTTCACCAACCTTTTCCCTATCCTTTGTTTTTTGTTAACTCATTGTTTAAAATCATACAAACTTTGCATCTAGGACTGTAGGTTGTTTATAAGGGTGTGGCTGTTCTGTGTGTAAGTAAAACTATATAATTTCCTTATATTCCAATCACAACTTCACTCACTACTCACCAGCCTTTCAACAGAAATATTGAGCTTTTTGAATAAAATGGCCACTCCGCCCACCTTGTTAAATTCAGAGACACTTGAAAGTGAAGAGCCCTGACTTAATATCTGCTCCCACTCTCTAAAACACAAAGCACTCATTCAATAAAAAGTCTACCTTATAAACCCCTTAAAAACGATAAAATGCTCTGTGCTTTAACAACTGTCCTGACACTTTTCACATAAATTGAAGAGATTTTTGAAGTTGTGCTATGGGTGTAAGATAAAAACAATGGACATCATGGTTATAGTCGTTAAAAAATAGTTTAAAAAAAAGAATTATACATAATTTAGGAAAAGAAAAACTTGTATAAATATTTTAATACTATATTTATTGCTATATGTTATATATTGATACATATGATAATATTATTGATATTAATATAATATACTGTACATCATACTATATGGCTCTTTAGTTCTCACCAGTTCTTTATTACTTGTGAGACCTGATTTTCTTTTACTCCATTACCTGAAATATCTTCGGCTTCTTGCAGTTATAAATTTACCTGCTGAAAAACATTTTCAACAAAATTCATGCCAGGAGGCCATACAAGACCCATTTAAGTTTTTTTTTGCATGTATGTCTGGGTTTGGGCGGCACGGTGGTGTAGTAGTTAGCACTATCGCCTTGCACCTCCAGAGTCTGGGTTCGATTCCCGGCCAGACTTCTGTGCATGGAGTTTGTTCTCCCTGTGCTTGGTGGGTTTCCTCTGGTACTCCGGTTTCTTCTTACAGTCCAAAGACATGCAGGGCCTTGTGCCTTAAGCCTCCTGGGATAGGCTCCAGGATCCCTGCCACCCTGAATACAGGATAAAAAGATATAGACAGTGAGTGAGTAATTAAGTGAGTGTTAAGTTTGCTTAATTTTGTATAAGATATTGTATAACAACTGTTTATTTAAATGGTTATTTGTTTAATTCAATCTTTTATACCTGAATCTGGTACTTTCATATTTTCCATATTGTAATTTTTTGTGGTTTAATAAAAATAAAAAAAACTTAAATAAAAAACTTAAAAAAACTAATACTACTTCAAAAAAAGACTCTGACCATAAATTGATGTAGTGAATGTGTTTTCAGCATGCTTGACAAACACGCAGCAGAGATGACAAACCAACATAAAAAAGCAGACATGGTGAACCATTGGGTGAAAGACTACCTCAGAGAGAATTGAGAGAGCCTACCATATGACTTAGTTCTACTTGAGCCCAACTTAGATAAATATATTTTACTTAAGCCTAAACTAGACAGGTGTATCTATGGCCAGAGAAGGTTTAAAAAAGTATGTGGACACCTCTTTGTTTACCAGCCAAATTATATTCGCAAGAAACAGCCGATATATTATGTGTAGAATGTTGTACTGAACTTTTAAGACTAAGGTACAGCAGATGTTTAAACTGTGTGTTTTTTCATGAATTCATTTGGTTTTCACAGATAGTTCAGGTGCTTTTAATACTTTCTTTTCTTTTTAGTTTTTGCTATTAAAATGCTCTCTGTTCTGGAGGACCCTTCACATTTTAGTGTTTTCCCTGCTCTATTACACCCACATCAATTTAGAAAAAGCTGTTGATTAGTAAATTAGTTACGTCAGTTTTGCTGAGAGCTGAGGAAACACTAAAATGTGCAGGACAGGTGAGCTTCACGGACCAGGGTTGTGTTCATTGCAGTCCGATCTCGAAATATCGGAATGCATGCGTTTTTTTCCTGTTTACACGGACATAGAACAGATCCGATATGTGTCACATATGAGCAAAAAATCGGAATTGGGTCACATTTACCTGACAGTGTAAAAGTAGCCATTAAAAACAGTACAAGTAGGGATAACTGCAGGCTGGGGCAATAGGCGTGCCGAAAGGTTGGGGCGTGCCGAAGGGTAGAGGGCATGTCTAAAGAAACTGGTGGGTGAATGGAGCTTTTGCGTTGGCCAATCAGCGTGCCGAAAGGTAGGGGGCGTGCCGTAAGGTAGGGGGTGTGCCAAAAGGTTTCTCATTGTTGAATGGAGCTTCTGCGTTGGCCAATCAGCGGTAATCCTATTTATATTTAAGTACCTTTATTTTAGCGTGGAAGAACATGGCGGCGGTAAGGCTTGGTGTGGTTAGTCAATATAAATAATTTTTTCCTCATTTAATTGTTCGTTTAATTGTTGTCGACAGACACATATTACTGTGAGACGAAACACGAACAGGTTTTCCCTTAAAGTAAGGGTTGGCAGTTTGTAGCGGTGTCCGTTTTGCGCTACAGATGTTTTAGGCCTCGTCATTTTATTCTGACCAAGAGTTTGAAGGATTCTGTTCCATGGACTGCTACTACAAGAAACCGATTCATTAATACAGCATGAATTAGCATTCCTCCTCTTTATTGTGGTGTATAATATATATACACCATATTTGTCCTTATTAGGCAATGTCAAAGTCAACTTTATTGTCAATTCTTCTACATGTACAGTGCATACATATAGAAAATTTTAATTACATTTCTCTCCATTTAGTTGATTAAAGTGACATTATAAAGAGCAATATAAAACCAAAACAGTGACCAAAACAGTATAAACAAGAATGTTTTTAGTTTTTATTCACTTTTAGTAAAACTACAGAAAAAAAACATTCTAAATTACTAATTCTGTAACTTTTTTTGGTCTTGTTTAACCAATACAAAGTTAATAATATTCCAAAAATATTAAAATTACATAATAATTTTATGAACAGCTTGTGGTACTATATTCTTTTAAATAATTGTAATTTGATTTTGATTATGGGTTTAATACAGTTAGGGTTAGAAGGAATACAGCTCGAGCTCTATTGGGCATGCGCACATCAATCTAACGTTGTTTTTTTTTCTCTCACTATACAACAATAAAACTTTTCGTATTACAGAAAGGAATAGTTTTACACGTGAAAAATGATCCAATAGGTATAACAACTCATTTTATTGTTAATTTCCGGTCGGAGCTATATATCCCTTTTAGCTACGACCATGACTCAAACGCACGAGGATGACGTCAGTAACCCGTGGCAACGCAGTAGAATTTTAAGAAAGGAATATTTGTAATATCGATATTTTACAGGAAAAGAATAAAATTTTAGAGAATTTAAAACATAGAGAATTATGTTGGCTGCATTACTTAAACGCATTAGAAAGAACAATAGCGTTTAATATTAGCCTTTAAACAGGCAACTTGTGCAAACAATCATGAAGAGCTTTCGGCACGCCCCCTCCCTTTCGGCACGCCCCGACCTTTCGACACGCCCATTACTCCGATCTGCAGCTACCCCTGTCTCAAAACAGTGTGAACGTCATAAGAACCTCTTTATTTTCCGCGCTGTTTTAAATCTGACCCCTAGGTGGCGGTGTTGTGGAGCTGACCTGGATTTTGTAGCACCAGGTGATTGCAATTTTGGCGAAAGACTAGGTTTTCCTAAATGTTGGCATACGCGGATTAATAAGAAGAGTAGTTAAAGTTATTCTTTTAATATAAACACAGTAAGTGAGATAAACCTTGAAACTCATTTTTTAAAATGTTTTTATTATTCATAATTTCACCGCCAAATGAGTTTGGCTCGCGCGCACAAGACTGTCCTTTGAATACGTATGACAATTTTATATATTTCATAATTTTGGAAACAGGGATGTCTTTTAATGCATTTTGGTGGGAAATGCTGCTCGTCCCGAATAAACGAAACGAAGTTATTCAGCGCTGTATATGAGCGTGCAGGCCTCTATACACTGCTGCTGGGAAATGGCGCTTCAGTGACGCATGTGGTAAAGATGCACTTCTTTTACTTTGCCGTAGATTTAGAAGTGAGGATAAGGCTTATGTTTTAGTTTGAATGTTTATTTTTTTCTTAATGTTCACCTTTTGCAACTACGACAAAAATGTATTTTGGTAATTACTACAATTGTTTTGTTGAAATTCTGTATTCAGTGCGTTTTCGGTGATTCTAACCTCCCACTGTTTAGATTGCACATAATAAAATTTTGCATACCACTTTTCCTTTCACCAATAAATAAACGTGGAAAGGTTTTACATAGAGGAGCAGGTGATTAGCATTTAAGCGTTTAATTTTCCCTCATTTTCTCCCGCAATGCCACATTTGGCCACTAAGAGGCAATGGTATATAATTAACCAGAAGTTAAAAAAAAATTATTTCCCCACATTAAGTTTGAAGTGTTGGTTGGTAGTGGTCAAATGATTTTACTCCATTTTAAAGGTTTGTTTTATAAATTACTATTTAAACCAATGTGAGTATGTACTGAGGAGGATTTTTCTATTCCGGTCTGTGATTGGCTCGTGTGTGCATTAATTATTCATTCAGCTTGTGTTTCACTTAAATAGCCTCTTTCGCCTGTTAAATATTTCAGTTTGTACTGAAATTATCATAATTTATACTGTTTTTGTTTTGTTTATACTATTGCTTATACAATATTCAGAGAAATTATAATTTTCCTTCCTCGGGATTACCGATCTGTAGAATCCCCACGTTTGTTGTTCGCTACTTTCGGCATCGCTTCTCGGCCTTTTGGCTAAGATCAAGTGTAGTATCTGTTCTTATCAGTTTAATATCTGATACGTCCCCTACCCGGGGACCATATATTAAATTGATTTTTGGAACAGGGAGATGGAATAGGGGCTTGCTCCGTCCACTCCACGCATCGACCCGGTATTGCAGTACTTCCGGGAACGGTGCACCCCTTCTCTCTGTGTCAATGTAAGACTAAAATAGTGAACTCGTGTTCGTGCGTCCAGATTTTACTCGGGAGATAGGCTTATTCAGGGCTAATGTAATTATATGAGAATATAGCTTGGGATTTTACACATTTAAGAATTTTTTTCGCTGTGCAAACCCGCATTAAACCCAATTTATAAAGTCGTTTATTAATTTCGGTTGTGTAACTTATATATATATATATATATATATATATATATATATATATATATAGGACTATTAGGTTAATTGTTTATAAAGTGAATATATTTAAATGAATGTCTTGAACTCGTGGCTTCTCTTGGACCGACTGATGTGATGTTCGAGGACATGCTGCGATTTCAGAAGCAGTTTCCTGAAATTTGTACCCCTCATTATAGATTCAGCAGCAGTGCATCATGGGAACTGTCCAGTTGCTTAAAGAATTGACTTCCGCACGGCTTTGTGTGTCATTAAGTTAACATTGCTTTAGCGATTTTTACATTTGTTTTAGGTTGTGGCGATTTACACTCGGATGTTTGTGTAATGGTCAGTGGTATAATTGTCACCATAATGGTAAACGGTGTGTGTTGTGGTGTGGTCGCTAGGCGATGGTCCAGCAATTCATACTTACCTGGCAGGGGAGATACCATGATCAAGAAGGTGGTTCACCCAGGGCGAGGCTCAACCATTGCACTCTCGGTTGTGTTGACCTCTGCGAATTCCCCAAATGTGGGAATCTCGACTGCATAATTTCTGGTAGTAGGGGACTGCGTTCGCGCTCTCCCCTGATTTCTATTGTACTAAAGTCAGATTTTGTTTTACTCGGTTGTGTACAATTATTTGGGAGTGGATGTCACTATAGAAATGGTCTACAATATTTAGTAATTCATTTCATTAATTGTTTAGTTTACAGGTTAGAGCATGAATAAGTATATTCATGTAAAATCAGAATTTCTCACCCCTGTTCCTCAGTCCACTGAGATAAACATAAAAGTGTTTATATATCCATAAGGCGTAATTTAACATACAGAGAAAGTTCAAGAATTGGTCATGGCTTAAGTTAGAAAATCACAGTTCTCTTTTTCCTCATATGACTTGGCAAACAAAAGCACAAAGTTACAAAAAAGTATAAAAAGCAGGCTATTTATCTATCCAAATTTTTTTTATTTTTATTTTTTTTTACATTTTTTACAATTTTCCATATGCAAAACTGTCCATAGCAAGCCTAACAGAGGAGTTGGGTCAGGATAAAACTTTAGATTTTGTTACTTGTACACACTATGGCACACAATTATCTCATTATTATGCATTAATGAGGGGGTAATTGATACAAATGCCATGTTTTGGCTGAGTGTGGGGGAGTAATGCTGTCAAAGTGTCACACGTAGGTGAAAACGTGAATATTTATAAATTATTTTACATAATACTTAATGCCTTTAATCTCTCAATTATTTGTTTTTTTTTTGTAAGTACGCATACACAGTTCTATTTTTAAAAAAAAAATCTTTTTACTAAATAAAAACATTTGCTAAATACAATTTCATGTCCTTTTTTTTAATTCAAAGCTATCAACGATATTAATTGGTATTCAAATGAAACTTGGCCAATTTAGAATTCACTTGAAAAGACAGAAACCTGACAAAGTGTATTATTCTTAGTTTATAATATCTGAATTTTGCAAAATTATATTATTGTGATCTTTGATATGGTTATGGGCACTACAGATTTTTTGCTTTTTAAGCATTTACTGAAACCTGGAATGCTTTCATTTAATCAACAATTTTTACAGGCCATATGCTTAGCTTATGCATAAGCTTATACCAATTTTATTATCAATACTCAAAGGAATATGAATAATTAGCATTTGTAATTATTATTGTTTAAAGTGAGACAATATATTCATTAAAAGACTGAAAAATTTGCCATCTTTGGGCCCACACAAAATTAGCATCAATCCTGTTTCAGCTCAATTAAAGCCTTTGTTTATTACCTTGCATTGTAAGGTAAAAATTGGTTTTGGCCATGTCTTTAGTTGTTTTTGGAAACAAGAAAACATTTATCTTTAATGTTAATTATTATTCGGCTTCTGTTGTTGTAAATGTATGCTTGTGTACACTAAAACTGAAAACACCCACCCTAATTCAGCTTGTGATACGTGATTGACCTGTAAATCAATGTGCCATACTGCTTAATAGTGATTGTTTTACCTGGCAAGTTATTTAACCCTATCTGATACAATGAGTAGCTTTTTATTTCTTAAGCAAACATGTCAGAAAACATATCATGTGGTCATGCCATTGATGTTACTCTGTTTCAGAAGGGTCAAATTATTGGCCTGCATTAAGCAAAGAAAACAAGTGCTAAAACTACTATTTACAATTCTATTATTAAGCAATTATTATTGCTTATTTTATGAAGCAAGCTTTTAATACAACATATTAATTCAAAGCAGAACCAAAACAATTAAAGGTGAATGAATCAGCTTTACTTTGGACACTGACTTATAGATCGTTGTCACACAACATCCTTTAAAGCACTGATATAAAAAGTGATTTAAATCACGTCATGCACAGTGTTAAAAATGTCCAAATAACGTTAACATTCTCTACAAAATTCATATACTTTATTTGGATGATGTAGCATTGTTTTCCTTTGCATTGTGATGATCGTAGATAAATACAGCTAGAGTTTGCTGGCTAGGTTGATGTATGCAAATTAGCAAGCATAAAGAGCAGTTCCACATTCTGATTGGTAAACTCTGACATAGATTCCATAATTGAAAAATATGTGGACATTATGCACCTATGTACTGTACATTCTGCAACCATCAGAAATAATTTTTACTTGTGAAAGTGTACAAGCGTTTCGGCAGCAACTTGGAAATTATATTTTAAAATTTATTTATGAATCTTACAAATTCACATTAAAGAACATAATTATCTGTCACAATAAATTATGATATCACTGATATCACTAACTTCTATATTTGATGCCAAAGTTTTACATTCATAAATGTTTTTGTTTAAAAATCTGCTAAACTGACACCTTTCCTTTGTGGAAACCATGGCAAAACCTTTTGAATTTTTTAAAATCTAATAAAAAATTATAAATCTTCTCTGCTAATGTCTCAATTCTGATGTAGTCAATTGAACACTGTGATTTTTGACTGCTATTTCGTAGTTTATTTATTTATAATTTTCTTTTTTCCTCTTTATTTGTCTATTTGTTTGTTTTTAATCTGTCTACTGTTATTATTTATTTGTATATTTTTAAGTTTGCGCATGGTGGTGGTGGTGGTGGTAGCACTGTCGCCTTGCACCTCCATTCCCGGGCATGCTCGATTTCCATCTGTCTGCAGGGAGGTTGCATGTTCTCCCCGTACTTGATGGGTTTCCTCTGTGTATTCTGGTTTCCTTCCACAGTCCAAACACATCAGTGGCGGCTGCTGGTCTGGCAAATAGGGGAAGCTCATTTTCGGCCTACATCATAAAAATTGTCTATTTATTTAAAAGTAAATTCTGCCCTACGTTCCTTTTCAAGAAAATGGTCTGTGATGCTGTCGTACCAACTAGGCGTCTTTTCCAGTGACTTGACCAGTGTCCTCTCAATGGCCAGCAGAGCTAGGCTGCTTAAACGGCCTTGGCCCATTGTGTTTTGGGTGTGGGACTTGAGCCGCTTTAAACAGGAGAAGCTCCTTTCTACACCTGCAGATGTAGCTCCAATTGTTGCCACTAATGAGAACAGTTTGTAAAGCTGAGGCATTGCACTGTCCAACTCCATGTCTTTAAGGAACACCAAGTAGTCACACAGCTTTCCCCTGTTACCCTGCAAGTCCTGACCTGAATACAGGACTTGAAGTTCTGACCTCAGTCTCCCTGAATCAAAGTGATGGCCATAACTTTTCAGGACACTTTGAAAGGCCTCCTCTGGAAATACTCATCAAATTTCTCTGGATTGGCTAATTCTAAGAAAAGCATGCTTTCCAAATTTGAAAAACGTCAAGGAATCTGCTCCAAGATGTTATCAAGGATGGCCATGTACAGATTTCTGTATCGCTCTTGGGGATCCTGTAATTGGGTCAGATGGTGCTGACGGTGATGAGATCTGCTGTTTTGGCATAAACGGCTTAGAAAGCCCCCTCCGACCTCTTCTCTTTGACAAATGCAAGAAGAGATTTAATTCTTTTCGTGCAGTAAAGAACACCCATCGCCCTCTGCTGGACAATATCAAAGACCACATCAGTCTCAGAGAAGATTTGTTCATATGTGTACAACATGAACACAAACTCAAAATCCTCCAGTTTTCTCACAAAGCCTTTGGCACAATCCAGTGTATCATCATCCATTGTTGTATCTGCAATGATGTTCTTAAATGTCTGCAGGAGGCCATCATAATTGTTTGCCACAGTGCTCACTATCCGTGATGTGAAATTCCATCAAGTAGGAGCGTTTCTGGGCAACCTTGAAGGGCAGCCTGCAGACTCCAGAAAAGATGTTCTCTTTGTGGATTTTGAAAAAAATGTGGCAAATCCAGAGAGTGATGCAAAAAAAGATTCTGCACTCAGGCAAGCATTTAGCCCCCTGTGACAGCACCAGATTCAGTCTGTGTGCATAGCAATGCACAAACATTGCACTGGGGGCTATTGCTTTCACTTTGGCCTGCAGACCATTGAGATCTGAAGCCATGACAGCAGCCCCATCATAGGCCTGTGCCACGAGCTTATCCTTAAAATTGTAGCCCTGCATGTTCTCATTTAATATTTAAAAAACGGACTTGGCATCTCGCCCCCCAGAAACATCAAAAAATCCAATAAAGCACTCCTGAATTTTGCCTGCACTATACACATAGCGAACAATGACAGAGATTTGGGCACGGCAGGATATATCAGTTGTTTCATCCACCTGCCATCCAAAAAAGGAAGCATCCTGAATTTCATCTCTGAACTGATCAGAAATGGTGGCTGCAAGAGCAGAGTTCAAGTCATTTTGAATAGTATGGGACATACCAGAAAACACAGTTGAGGACTCGAATTGTGTGGACAGGACAGAGTCATATTTAGCTAATCTTTCTGTAAACTCCCTGTAATTCCCCTTGTTGGATGATTCACTACTCTCATCATGTCCCCTAAATGACAGCTCCTGCCGGCCTAGCAAGGATGTCACATCAATAAGGCGGTTTAGGAAGGCCCTGTTTTGTTTGACTGTTTCATTATGTTTAGCCACTTGAATGCGAGCGCCTTCATTTATTGCATACTCAACCCTGATCCTTCCCATGCAACTTAATCTTGCACATGCACTCACATGTTTATTGCTCTTTTCATGTCTTTTATATGCCCTGTCAAAGTTGGACAGATCTCCAAACCCCACCTTTGATCAAACACATCCGTGAGATGGTTTCATCAAGAGGCATGGCCAGCAGTACATTTTATTCGTCACAGCACTTCCAGTCAGCCAGCTAACTTTGTCATACCAGGAGAGTTGAAAAGACCTGTTATTTTCCTCTATCTTTTGCACTAAATCAATCTTGGGTGTTGATCTGCCCTGCTGTTTAATTCTAAGTTTTTCCTCGTAAGGAACACTTTTAAATGGCTTCGCCAAAATCAGGTAGACAATATTAGCACTGTCTGCCATCGTGTGCAGTTTCACCCACAACGCTAGCCTAGCCTACTATATGAATGAATGAATAAACGATCTAAAAAAAATATTTAACTCTGTAAAAGTGAAACAAGGAATGTGGTGTATAATTGTGTGAATTGTATAATGAAAATCAAGCAATTTCGCCAAGCAAATATAAAGAAATAGGTTGAACTTGAGAAATCCGCGATGGGACTGAGCGCGAATAGCTTCAGCGATTCCTTATAGTACAAAATCACTGTCAGTCAAAAGGAGATGCAACCTTCGACAGACCCTCCAATCATAACGCAGAAGCTCGGAGTCCAGGCCAGCCCACTCCTCATTTGCTCCTCATTCACCCCCAGAGACGCTGAGCGTCCGTGGGCGGGACATAATCACAGCGTTTATCCAATGACCATCTAGTTTCAAAGCACTGAAAAAAAAACGTTCAAAGCAGCCGCATTGAAGTCAATGGACGCTGGGCTTCAACGGGGAAATGCACTGTGACGCTACGGGAATGTATGAGAAGAAAATCAAGTCAGCCGACCCGCTACTGTATATCTAACTGATTCTGAATGAACTCGTCTTTAAGATGAACGTTTTTTCTAACGCATTTTTAGTCAATAAAATGTAAATACAATAGTACATAATTTGACCATTAATTTTGTGACATTATAGAGGAAGCTGAGCTTCCCTTGCAGTCTTAAAGAAATCGCCACTGAAACACATGCAGATTAGGCTAATTAGCGTTCCCAAATTGCCCTTAGTGTGTAAATGAGTGTGCGATGGATTGGCACACTATCCAGGGTGTACCCCGCCTCTTGCCCTAAGCCTCCTGGGATAGGCTCCAGGCCCCTCGTGACCCCGAACACAGGATAAAGAGATATAGATGGTGAGTGTTAAGTTCGCTTATTTTGTATAAGATATTGTATAACAACTGTTTATTTGAATAGTTATTTGTTGAATTCAATCTTTTATACCTGAATCTGGTACTTTCATATTTTGCATATTGTTGTTGTAATTTTTTGTGGTTTAATAAAAAAACTTTAATAAAAAACTTAAAAAAAAAAAAAAAAAAACTACAAAAAAAAAGACTCAGCATGCTTGACAAACACGCAGCAGAGATGACAAACCAACATAAAAAAGCAGACATGGTGAACCATTGGGTGAAAGACTACCTCAGAGAGAATTTAGAGAGCCTACCATATGACTTAGTTCTACTTGAGCCCAATTTAGATAAGTATATTTTACTGAAGCCTTACTTAGATTAGTAAATTAGTTACGTCAGTTGTGCTGAGAGCTGAGGAAACACTAAAATGTGCAGGACAGGTGAGCTTCACGGACCAGGGTTGTGTTCACTGCAGTCATTTTAAAAACAGTGTGAACGTCATAAGAAACTCTTTATTTTCTGCGCTGTTTTAAATCTGACCCCTAGGTGGCGGTGTTGTCGAGCTGACCTGGATTTTGAAGCACCAGGGCCCAGTTTTTCAAAAGTAATCCACTAGGGTTTTGGATAACTGATTGGATCAAATCTTGAAAATGGGTTTTTCGAAAGAAAAAATAAATTACACAATCGGATTAGATCACGTAATCCAATCTTGGTTTTGATTCGGATCAAACCTTTAGTTTGGGTTTTTCCAAACTTTTTTTGTAGGATTTGCATCACTTTGATCCAAAAAAATCTGGTTTAAACTGATCCCATCAGAAGGGTGGATTCAGTGTGGATTTCATGCCCAAAATGTAATGAAAACTTTAAACATGTATTAAATAATACTATATTTGGATCATGCAGTATCTTACAAGATATCCTATTTATTCATAAGGTTTTAATTTTATTTGTTCATCCATTAGGCTACAATGATTACATAGGCTTTAACGTATTCAGCCTTTCAGTATAGGCCTACAGCAAAGTGGAAAGAGTTTGGCCTCATAAAATAATCCCCTAAACAGCTGTCAAAATTGACCAAAAACATAAAATTATATTGTTACTAATTGATATACACTCACCTAAAGGATTATTAGGAACACCATACTAATACGGTGTTTGACCCCTTGATTCCTTAATGCCTTAATTCTATGTGGCATAGATTCAAAAATGTGCTGAAAGAAATGTTGGCCCATATTGATAGGATAGCATCTTGCAGTTGATGGAGATTTGTGGGATGCACATCCAAGGCACGAAGCTCCCGTTCCATCACATCCCAAAGATGCTCTATTGGGTTAAGATCTGGTGACTGTGGGGGCCATTTTAGTACAGACAACTCATTGTCATGTTCAAGAAATCAATTTGAAATTATTTGAGCTTTGTGACATGGTGCATTATCCTGCTGGAAGTAGCCATCAGAGGATGGGTACATGGTGGTCATAAAGGGATGGACATGGTCAGAAACAATGCTCAGGTAGCCCGTGGCATTTAAACGATGCCCAATTGGCACTAATGGGCCTAAAGTGTGCCAAAAAAAAAAACATCCCCCACACCATTACACCACCACCACCAGCCTGCACAGTGGTAACAAGGCATGATGGATCTATGTTCTCATTCTGTTTACGCCAAATTCTGACTCTACCATTTGAATGTCTCAACAGAAATTGAGACTTATCAGACCAGGCAACATTTTTCCTGTTCAATTTTGGTGAGCTTGTGCTAATTGTAGCTTATCTTTCCTATTTGTAGTGGAGATGAGTGGTACCCGGTGGGGTCTTCTGCTGTTGTAGCCCATCCGCCTTAAGGTTGTGCGTGTTGTGGCTTCACAAATGCTTTGCTGCATACCTCGGTTGTAACAAGTAAAAATTTCAGTCAAAGGTGCTCTTCTATTAGCTTGAATCAGTCGGCCCATTCCCCTCTGAACTCTAGCATCAACAAGGCATTTTCGCCCACAGGACTGCTGCATCCTGGATGTTTTTTCCTTTTTCACACCATTCTTTATAAACCCTAGAAATGGTTGTGCGTGAAAATCCCAGTAACTGAGCAGATTGTGAAATACTTATACTAGCCCTTTTGGCACCAACAACCATGCCACGCTCAAAATTGCTTAAATCACCTTTCTTTCTCATTCTGACATTCAGTTTAGAGTTCAGGAGATTGTCTTGACCAGGACCACACCCCTAAATGCATTGAAGCAACTGCCATGTGATTGATTGATTAGATAATTGCATGAATGAGAAATTGAACTGGTGTTCCTAATAATCCTTTAGGTGAGTGTATATATTCATCACAATCGAAAATATTTGTTTTTTTAAATATTTATTAGTGATGCATGCAATGATTACAAAATAACCAAAGAATGGCAATCATTGATATTTGAAATCTAAAACAAATCCTAATCAGAAATAGTCTAACTATTGCGTCCCTCGTTGCATGTCCTGTTTGCTCGTTCTGACATAATGCAGCAGGTTGGTCAGGTTCTCCAAGGGGCTCAGGTGCATCATTGTCAGCACAGAGAGGGACATTGCGCTTAGTAGCGATGTTCTGCAGGACAATACAGGCAAGGGTTATGTTGCATGCTTTCGGTGGTTCCGCTCTCAGGTAGTTAGGGCATGCAAAGCGCCTCTTAAGAACTCCATTTAAATGCTCGATTGCACATCTTGCTCTGCGATAAGCAGTGTTGAAGCGTGCCTGCGTCAGTGTATTTGCTGTAAGCAATGGAGTCATCAGCCATGGTAGGAGTGGGTAGGCACTGTCTCCTAATATTATGCCATCCGGTCGGTTGGTTTGGAGGTCTCTATATAGAGCGCTCTCCCTCAGGATGCGTGCATCATGGACAGACCCAGGCCACTTGACAACGCAGTTGGTGATGATGAGGTCTGCATCACACACAAGTTGGACATTAATGCTGTGCCTCCCCTTTCTGTTTATAAACTCCCATTCATTCTCACAAGCTGCTTGTATATGCAAGTGTGCAGTCGATTGCTCCAATAGTATTGGGCATATTCCCCAAAAGAAAAAAGCTGCGCTTGGCCTGGGCAATCTGGTTGTCCTTTGGAAAAGAAACAAATTCATTGACCAGGCTGCCCAGTGCGACTGACACATCTCTCACCACATCACACACAGCTGATTTTACCACTTCCATATAGTCACCAATAACTTGATAGAAAGTCCCACATGCATAAAATCAATTAGAGGAATGAGGGTCAGGTCTTCCACAGACAGACTGTGACTCCTTTGGGTTCTGTGTTGAAGTTTTGGCCTGAGAAGGTTCACAAGGTACTCTATATCAGCCTTCCGGAAGCAAAACCGGATATACAGCTCCTCAGTGGTGTATTGCTCCAGTGGCTTGGTACGTTCAACATCCATCCTGTAATCCTCACATTATTGTGAAGTATTTAACATTAAGTCTTTTTTTTATTCAATACATCTTTATTTGAAACTTGTTATAAAATATCCTCAATGTACAGTGTTTGTGTTGTAGATCTCAGATGAGCGGACTGCTGGAAGAGGGTGGGGTGGGGTTTTTCTTGTTTTTAGTTTTTTTTTTTTTTTTTTTTAAATGTGTTTTCATTTCAAATAAAAATAAACTTAGATTGACCCCACACTGGCTATTCTCCTTGTTGCTCTTTACATATATATAATTTTACATTGTGATTTCCTATACTGTTTTAGCACTGGTTATCCAGATTTGGTGATCCTGAAATGTTCCTATCTGCATCAGATTGATCCTATCCAATGTTGCTTTGAAAAACTGGCTCCAAAGTAAGCTGAATTACGTGATCACGGATCGCAAAAAAAAAAAAAAAAGGATTACTAAATCCGGATCAATTTTATCTGGATTAAACCTTTTGAAAAACCGGGCCCAGGTGATTAGCATTTAAGCGTTTAATTTTCCCTCATTTTCTCCCGCAATGCCACATTTGCCCACTGAGAGGCAATGGTATATAATTCACCAGAAGTTTAACTTTTTTTTTTTTTTCCCCACATTAAGTTTGAAGTGTTGGTTGGTAGTGGTCAAATGATTTTACTCCATTTTAAAGGTTTGTTTTATAAATTACTATTTAAACCAATGTGAGTATGTACTGAGGAGGATTTTTCTATTCCGGTCTGTGATTGGCTCGTGTGTGCATTAATTATTCATTCAGCTTGTGTTTCACTTAAATAGCCTCTTTCGCCTGTTAAATATTTCAGTTTGTACTGAAATTATCATAATTTATACTGTTTTTGTTTTGTTTATACTATTGCTTATACAATATTCAGAGAAATTATAATTTTCCTTCCTCGGGATTACCGATCTGTAGAATCCCCACGTTTGTTGTTCGCTACTTTCGGCATCGCTTCTCGGCCTTTTGGCTAAGATCAAGTGTAGTATCTGTTCTTATCAGTTTAATATCTGATACGTCCCCTACCCGGGGACCATATATTAAATTGATTTTTGGAACAGGGAGATGGAATAGGGGCTTGCTCCGTCCACTCCACGCATCGACCCGGTATTGCAGTACTTCCGGGAACGGTGCACCCCTTCTCTCTGTGTCAATGTAAGATTAAAATAGTGAACTCGTGTTCGTGCCTCCAGATTTTACTTGGGAGATAGGCTTATTCAGGGCTAATGTAATTATATGAGAATATAGCTTGGGATTTTACACATTTAAGAATTTTTTTCGCTGTGCAAACCCGCATTAAACCCAATTTATAAAGTCGTTTATTAATTTCGGTTGTGTAATTTTTATATATATATATATATATATATATATATATATATATATATATTGGACTATTAGGTTAATTGTTTATAAAGTGAATATATTTAAATGAATGTCTTGAACTCGTGGCTTCTCTTGGACCGACTGATGTGATGTTCGAGGACATGCTGCGATTTCAGAAGCAGTTTCCTGAAATTTGTACCCCTCATTATAGATTCAGCAGCAGTGCATCATGGGAACTGTCCAGTTGCTTAAAGAATTGACTTCCGCACGGCTTTGTGTGTCATTAAGTTAACATTGCTTTAGCGATTTTTACATTTGTTTTAGGTTGTGGCGATTTACACTCGGATGTTTGTGTAATGGTCAGTGGTATAATTGTCACCATAATGGTAAACGGTGTGTGTTGTGGTGTGGTCGCTAGGCGATGGTCCAGCAATTCATACTTACCTGGCAGGGGAGATACCATGATCAAGAAGGTGGTTCACCCAGGGCGAGGCTCAACCATTGCACTCTCGGTTGTGTTGACCTCTGCGAATTCCCCAAATGTGGGAATCTCGACTGCATAATTTCTGGTAGTGGGGGACTGCGTTCGCGCTCTCCCCTGATTTCTATTGTACTAAAGTCAGAAAAAGGTCAAGAAATTGTCATGGCTTAAGTTAGAAAATTACAATTCTCTTCAAATTCTAATTTTATTTGTCACATACACAGTACGATATGCAGTGAAATGCTTAGACAACTGCTCGTGACTTAAAAATAAAAGACTACGAATAGGAAATAAATATGAAAATTAAAATAAAGGGTAAATTAAACTAGGAAATAATGAAATAAAATATAAAAAAACTAAAGTTAAAAATAAAATGACTGTACAACAAACATACACAATATATGAATATATAAAGAAATATAGAACAAAAAAAGCATCTGTACGAGTAGGTAGGTATATATTTATGTAATTTTTGAGTGGAATGGAGTTAGAATAAATGGTAATAAAAGAATGGTAATGTCCAGGGTTGTGCAATCCACATATTTAAAGTGTCTTGTGCAGTGCAAATATGCTTAAAAGTGATTTATTTAAAGTGACTTATGACAGAGTGATTTGATGACCACGAAGTTTAGTTTTGCAGTGCCCACTAGTGTAAACGAATGTCCATAATGTCCAGTGTGTGTGTAAAAACCATATGTGTGGGTCAGTACTGTGTGGTGGTGTGATTGAGAGACCATATCGCCTGCAGGAAGAAGCTCCTCCTCAGTCTCTCTGTGTTGGCCTTCAGGAAGCGGTTTCACTTTCCTGATCTCAACATAGTGAACAGTTTATTGTTGGGGTGGCTGAGGTCCTTCAACATCTTCCTGGCCTTGATCAGCACAAACAGTAGATTGAGTGCAGGTCAGGGAACTCTGTGCGGATGGGGCGCTCAGCTGATCGCACCACCCTCTGTAGAGCTTGTCTGTCCTGCATGGTGCTGTTCCCGAACCAGGTTGAGAGGTTTCCTGTCAGGATGCTCTCTATGGTGCAGGAGTAAAAGTTCCTGAGCACCTTGGAGGGCAGCTTGAGAAGTTTCTCAAGCGTCTGACGTGGTAGAGACGCTGTTGGGCCTTTTTCACCACTGTGTTAATGTGACAGGTCCTGTGTGATGTGAACACCGAGGTATTTGAAGCTGTCCACTTTCTCCACTGGGCTCTCGTTGATGACGGGGGTCTGGTAGTTCCTCTCCTGCTTAGTGCTGAAGTCCACTATCATCTCCTTTGTCTTACTGACGTTTAGAAGGAGGTTGTTCCTCTGGCACCAGTTCTCCAGATTCCTAATCTTCTTCAGGTAGGCCGTCTCGTTGTTATCAGAGATCAGGCCAACAACGACGGTGTCGTCAGCAAACTTAAAGATGGTGGTTGAGCTGGTAGTGGCCACACAGTCATATGTGTACAAAGAGTACAGCAGGGGGCTCAGAACACACCCCTGGGGGGGCTCCAGTGCTGAGTGAGTGAGGCTGAGACATGTCCGTCCATCTTTACTGCCTGTGGTCTGCCAATTGGGAAGTTGGAGATCCACTGACACATAGATGAGCTGAGTCCCAGGTGCTCCAGCTTGGTGGTGAGTGTGGAGGGAATTTTGATATTAAATGCAAAGTTGTAGTCAATGAAGAGCATTTTAACATAATTCCCCCTTCTAATGTCCAGGTGAGTAAGTGATGTGTGGAGGAGATGAAGGATGGCATTGTCTGTGGAACAATTGGGACGGTAAACGAACTGTATTGGGTCCAGTGTGTCTGGTAGTGAAGGAATTATGAAGTCTCTGACCAGGCGTTCAAAGCACTTAATCACTCCTGAGGTGAGGGCTACAAGGCGATAGTCATTGAGAGAAGCAGGGTGGGGCTTCTTCGGACAGGAACCATGATGGACTCTTTGAAGCATGTGGGGATCACCGACTGAGATAAAGAGATGTTGAATATCTCAGTGAACACAGGTGCTAGCTGGTCTGCGCAGGCTCTGAGGATATGGCCTGAGATGTTGTCTGGTTCTGCTGCTTTCCTGGTGTTCACTCTCTCGAAGGCTCTCCTCACGTCATGCTCGGAGATGATGAGCGCGTTTCCGGTACTGGCAGTATCTTCCTGTCTGCAGCTGTTAGCGCCGCTAGCATTAGCATCGCTAGCGTCTTTAGCTGTAGCCTCAAAGTGCGTAGCCTTGTTATTGTTCTCAGTCCCTGCCACAGGCTCCTAGAGTCACTCTGTTGGAGCTGTGACTCTAGTTTCCTCCCATAGCGCTGCTTCGCCTCTTTTACCGCCTTCTGGACGTTATATGACGCAGCTTTGTACGGTTCCATGTTCCATGTCTTCCTCATATGACTTGGTAAACAACACTATGGCACACAGTTATATCTCATGATTAAACAGGTGTGAATTCATGAGGGGGTAATGGCCCTCAAAGCGTAGCTTTTCCACAAACAACCAAAACATGACATTTGTGCTAAGGTGTCACACCTAGGTAAAAAAAAGTAAATATATATAATTTTTTAAAATAATACTTAATGACTTTTATCTCCCGAACAATGCTTTTGATTTTTTTTTTGTGGGTATACATACACAGTTCAATTTTTTTTATTTTATTTTTTTTACCAAATAAAAACATTTGCTAAATACAATTTCATGTTCTTTTTTGAATTCAGATCTATTAATGATATTAATTGTCATTCAAATGCAACTTGGACAATTTAGTTTTCACTTGAAGAGACAGAAACCTGACAAAGTGTCTGCGGCCCCTAGACCCAAAATCTTGCTTTCATCAGTCCACAAAATATTGCGCCATCTCTATTTAGGCAAGTCAGTGTGTTTTTTGGCAAACTGTAACCTCTTCAGCACGTCTTTTTTCCAACAATGGGACTTTGTGGGGGCTTTTTGCTGATAGCTTGACTTCACATAGTTGTCTTCAAATAGTAACAGTACTCACAGGTAACTTTAGATGTTCTTTGAGTCAATTTTGTTATTCTTTGATCTATTCGAATGGTAGTTTCCGTTTTCTTCCACTTCTTTCTGGTTTTGGTCTCCATTTTAAAGCTTAAAAATTTGGTATCATTTTAGCAGAGCAGCCAATCATTTTTGCACTTATTTGTATGTTTTCCCATCTTTAATCAACGTTTGAATTAAAGTACACTGTTCTTCTGAACAATGTCTGGATGACCCATTTTACTCTGATTTTCAGAGAGAAATGCACAGGACAACCTTTTCTGCATTTATCCTTAAATAAGGGGAACTTGTTTGACACCCTGTTTTTTACAGAATAATTTACCTCTCTAATTGAACTCCACACTATTTTTTTAACAGACTAATATTTGTTTTTCTTTCACTTGATAAAGACAGAAACCTGACAAAGTGTATTATTCTTAGTGCTTAATATCTTAATTTTTCAAAATATAATATAAAATATTGCGATCTTTGCACTATCAGCATTAATTCTCTGTTTTAGCTACATGTTGATTTAAATATTATACATTGATTAGTGCTGAAAAGATTAAATGAATGATGGATAAAATAATGCATATTTCACTAAAAATCCATAAACCTCACGTTTTAATGTTATATATAGCCATAATTACCAACCACAGTCAACATACTAAACAACAGATTGGGAAGTTTCAAAAACTAAAACAATAAAGGAATTTCAAAAATCTGTTCGTTTTTATTGGGGCTTCAGTGACAAGAAACCCAGATGAGGACTTTGCCATATTAATTTAATATATTATAATTTGTATAATAATTATATATTATATTTTTACATTTCTTTTTGAACGTTTTATATTCTAAGCTTTCCAATCTAAGCCTTTATTTATTTACTTACATTGAGTTAAAAAAAATTTTTTGGAAACAAGAAAACATTTATCATTAATGTTTATTATACGGCTGTAAGCATATTTTAATTAAATATATTTGTGTATGCAGCAATGTAACAAAATGATAATATTAATCAACATAATATTAATCTTAGTGAAATAATATAAAGGTTAAGTGAGAAAAGCAGACAGGTTGTAAAACATAGCGGTAAGGGAATGGTTAGAGTGACCCAGATAAGACAAGATAATGTGCCAGGTGTCGGACTTGGCCTAATGAAGGATTGAAACAAGTGTTGGATACACGTATACATGTCTAAGTAAAAATATAAACAAATATCCAAAAGACACACAATCAGTTTTAAGAATACTGAGTTTAATAAAAGTAGACACAAAAATAAACTAGTATGTGCATCTACCAAATAAAGAGATGCTCATACATGGTCTGTCTCTTGAGAACTGTAGAACAAACCAAAAACAACCAACAGATAGAAAAAACCAAGGGCAAAGAAGGGAGGATAGAAAAATCCTGGAACAACCAACAAAAAAAACCAAGGACAGAAGAAATAATCAGATGACAGACACCAGATAAGCACAAGGCACTAGAAACCAGATAAAAAGAGGGGCTAACGAGGTGTACGGGGAACTATGTAATAAACTATACACTGAAATTAAACTTGAAAGAATCAGGGGATCTCCCTGCGAGACAGTGTGTGTGTGTGAAGATGGCCATGTGGGCAGACTGGACGGGCAGATAAGAAATAGAAAAAAAATCAGAGACACAGAGCTAGTCTTGTGAATAAAATATTTTAACAAGAGTAGACACAGAATAAAAAGGCATTTCTACATGGTAATAATATAAAATACAAAGTATAAAAGCCCAATGTAAAATACAAAACATAAGGGGCCAGGGTAAAAGCATCAATAGAAATAAAATTCCTTAGAAGGAACACGGTTTGAACTGCCCTGGCTGTCCAAATCATCCAAAGGGATGAAGTCATCAATGGAGAAGTCGCAGTTGGCTATAAAATAGAATAAAATGTATAAAAACATTGAATGGGGTAACATAAGGCAAATAAGTAAAATAGTGTAAAGGAGATGCTTACCCATGGCTGGTCTCTTGAAAAATGGAGAACATACCAAAGAAAAACAAGGAAAAAGCCTTGAAAACAAGCGGCACCCCTATATTTTTATAAAAAGATATGAAAAGTGTAAAGATAATAGAAAATAATTATTAAAGAAGATGAATTATAATGGAGAGAAGTTTCGAGCATAGTAAGAGTCAGATAAGCGCAGGAAGAAGTCAAATAACGAGGTGTAAATATAAAGGGAAAGAGTTATGAGCATGGAGAGGAGTCAGATAGCGAGGTGTATGACATAATGGTACAAGATAAGAGAAATGTAATTTTAATGATGATAAAAATTAATTGATAAAAACTGAATTATAATGGATTATAATTTTCCTGTAGTCAAACGAGGTGAAGGTACAGGGGAGGAGACTGGAGATCCCCCCTCTCAGAAACTGTATAAAAGGAGCGTGCTTTTAACTGTGAATTCAGTCTGGACTTGGCACTGCTTTGGTTCTGATCCAAGGCATGGCTAGGCTGGCTCATCTGGGTTCTTATTGCTGCAATAAAAGCCTGACTTACTTCATCCAGCTCTGCGTGGCGTAATCTTCTTTAATTCTTCTTTAATTCTCTTTGTTAATGACTTGTTAACTGATTGATATTGATACAGCAACATCAACAGGTGGAAGAATTTTCTCCCACACGGCTTCTGTTGTTTTAAATGTATGCTAGTGTACACTAAAACTAAAGACACCCACCCCAATATAGCTTGTGATATGAGATTGACCTGTAAATCAACGTGCCATACTGCTTAATAGTGATTGTTTTACCTGGCAAGTTATTTAACCCTATCTGATACAATGAGTAGTTTTTTTTATTTCTTGAGCAACCATGTCAGAAAACATGTGGTTATGCCATTGATGTAACTCAGTTTCAGAAGGGTCAAATTATTGGCCTGCATTAAGCAAAGAAAACAAGTGCTAAAATTACTATTTACAAATCTATTATTGTACTGCTTATCTCAAATGATGATAAGGGTTTATGAACAGCTAGGACTCTGTATGGATTGATCTTGAATCTTAATCTTGTTGCTGCAGAGTCCCTCCTGTTCATCAGCAATGTAGCATATTATAATTATATTATTTATAATGCATTATTGGCTTTGAGGGATAATAAAATATTTTTTACATATTACTCCAGTTATTTCTGTCTAGTGTTGCTGGAACCCAGATTTCCTAATTCAGATTAGGAGTATTGGCCTGTTGGAATGTAGCTGTAAGGTTTTATGCACTTTTCAGACTTGATTTCTGATTCTTGGAGTCGTTTGAAATTTGAGTACCATATAACATTTCCACTGTATATATACAAGTTGGATGTGTGTATATATGTACAATGGTGTTCAAAATAATAGCAGTGTGTTGAAAAAAGTGAGTAAAGCTCCATATCCATATAAAAACATTTAAATTTAAATCACATAAATGCATTAGACACCCTGCACATTCTATTCTGAATCACAACATAAAGAAAAATGTACTAAATGTATTATTAGTTTAATGTAAGTGAAGAAAAACAAATATTAATATGTATATTTGGACAATGAAACTAAAAACGCTTGGTTTTAGGCCACAATAATTCATTAGTATGGTGTAGGGCCTCCTTTTGTGGCCAATACAGCGTTGATTCCTCTTGGGAATGATAGATACAAGTCCTGCACAGTGGCCAGAGGGATTTTGAGCCATTCTTCTTGCAGAGTAGTGGCCAGGTCACTACGTGATGCTGTTGGAGGAAAATGATTCCTGACTCGGTCCCTCAAAGTGGCTCACTAATATTTCGATTTGGTGACTGTGCAGGCCATGGGAGTAACTCTCCCGGGTGTGGGAAAGACAGTGAAGGTGGTGTCATCAGAGAACAATACATGTTTCACGTTGTAAACATCCCAAGATTTTTGCTGCTGGCACCATTGAAACTGACGTTTGGAATTGGCACAAGTGACCAAAGGTTTGGCAAATAATATGGGGGTATAATTCAGTCCAATAGATTGGGCTAACATTTGTGTACGGGCATTTTATTCCACAAGTTCTGACGCGACTCGGACGTCCATGAATTCTTTGTCTCTTCGTTTATTTTTTAACGTCAAACGTTTAACACTTCTTACAGTTTTCTTGCATAAATCCACTATGGTTACAACAACTTATTTGCTGCATCTTATTATGATTTTTTATTACGGCCAAAAGCTTGTGTTCTCCACAACTTTCGTATCCTAACAACTTCTACCATGACTACTGTAATAGTCATGCAACTACGCAATTATGGAATGACGTCACAGAACAACTTACGATTATCATAAATGAATGCTTAACTAATAAACTTTAAATAAACACAACAGAATCCTAAAAATGAAATATGGCTCTTACAATTTTTAATGGAATTTTTCAGCTGTTCACCTTCATAGAATGTTCAATTGCTCAGATTTTTGTTTTGACTGTTAAAAGACACATCAAAGGACACATTTCCCCATGTATTTTGGTTCTGTGACTTCATTCAGCCATTCTGGAAAGGAGTTTATTCTATGATCCAGGAGATAGCTGGTAAACATTGTCCATTTTATTTAATTTGCTGATCCATGCTTTTGGAATTTTTTTTAATGAGTACACTAAATCTCTAACACTTAGAACATACCAGTTGTCCGCCTTTTTCCTCTGTTCAAACTTACAAACTGTCAAATGCATTATTAAAACATAGAAGGACTTAGTTTAACCATTATCTTGCCTAATTTGTAAAAAAGAAAAAAAAATTATAATCATTTATCTTTTAAGGAAGAAATGTGGTCAGATTTCTTTATTTTTAATGTCTTTTTAAATGTCTAGAGAGGTCGTAACTGAACTGCAAGCCAGGGGGCGGGGCTAACTGTTTTTTTTTTTTTTTTTTTGTGAAGCTGCTTTGGGACAATGACCATTGTTAAAAGCGCTATATAAATAAAATTGAATTGAATTGAATTAAACAACTCTAATAAAATAGTATATAGATATATGCGAGAAATGTTTTTTCTGACGCTTATTGAGCACCACGTGGCTTCTCTCGGACCGACTGATGTGATGTTCGAGGACATGCTGCGATTTCAGAAGCAGTTTCCTGAAATTTGTACCCCTCATTATAGATTCAGCAGCAGTGCATCATGGGAACTGTCCAGTTGCTTAAAGAATTGACTTCCGCACGGCTTTGTGTGTCATTAAGTTAACATTGCTTTAGCGATTTTTACATTTGTTTTAGGTTGTGGCGATTTACACTCGGATGTTTGTGTAATGGTCAGTGGTATAATTGTCACCATAATGGTAAACGGTGTGTGTTGTGGTGTGGTCGCTAGGCGATGGTCCAGCAATTCATACTTACCTGGCAGGGGAGATACCATGATCAAGAAGGTGGTTCACCCAGGGCGAGGCTCAACCATTGCACTCTCGGTTGTGTTGACCTCTGCGAATTCCCCAAATGTGGGAATCTCGACTGCATAATTTCTGGTAGTGGGGGACTGCGTTCGCGCTCTCCCCTGATTTCTATTGTACTAAAGTCAGATTTTAAACAGTTTCTCCTTGATTTATGTTTGAAATGGGTTTGTAGCGATGAAAGACAGTGAAATCAGATTTTTATACGCTAGTGGAGGTGAAAAGTAGTCTCGTTTAGGTGTCAAGGCTTGTTTCTGATTATTTTACTTAAAGGTTAATTTAATGAGGCTTTATTGAAGGGTTTATTCTACTGACCTCTAGTGGACGAATTTTGAGTAGCAACCAGATCGTAATATGGCAAGCTGCACAATTAATATGGACATGCAGCTACAAATACTGTAATGTTTCGTTCATCATTGACCGTGGGGTGGTATTCAAGGGAATGTTTATGCACATAATCACCATCTCTGAATCTTTTGAAAATTTACTAAAGATCTAGAATAGAAAGAAAATGTGAAAAACAAAAAGCAAAGGCATTTTCTTTCTTTGTAAGTATAAACACGAACATGACTACAACTACTAACAAGCCACCTTGTGAAATTTTTGAACACAATATATAAATCTTACAGCCAGTGTTAAGAAATTAAGACATTAATCAATGATTAAAACACAAAGAAAATTAATGCAGGAGAGAAAGAAAATTAATAAATATAAAAGAACTTAAGTACAATAACATACATTTTTATAAGATAAATTGATGTCATTAATAGAAACCAAAAGATGTTGTGTGCATTTTCCTTCCTCATATGTTATTTAAGAAGTAAATATAAAGTTCAGTGTGAAATGGAAAAATCTTGATTTTATGAATTTAAGAACAAAAATCTCCAATAATGAGTCAGTTATGTGATTCTGGAAAACACAATTTTTGTGTTTGCCTGCTGTCACGTGACTCTCAGGAAAGTGACCCGCCTTGAAGCGAGGCTTCTTTTGGATACGTCCTCTTCTGCTCGATACGTACCTCAGAGCTTCTATGTCCCAGTAACATCACTAGTTTCTTTATTTAGTTATGTCATAACATAAATAACTACTCTGAAGTTAATGTAAATCTTATCACTCATCCACCTCTGAAGAGTGTCTGTACCAATGAGTTTCTAATTTATTACACAAGAGGAAAGGTTCATCACTGAATGTGCAGTCATGGTCACAATTTTAGTTAGAAAAACACTTGCATAATATCCTCCTATGACTTGGTAGAAATAAGCATGAAGTAACAAAATAAAACTAAAGCTTTGGGTGGTTTAGGACTGCTAAAATATTTGCTCCCATGTGAATCTACAACTAATCTATTATACTACAGTATATATCAAAAATCACATGTTCATATCCATAATAACCAATATAAAACAGAGGAATTGACAAAAAGGGTGTTTGTATAATAGCAGGATCCCATGCAAGTTGCCTCTTAGACCTTGTAGATTTAAACTGGAGTGAACACTCTTCCTTTAGTGTGCTATTTGATCCAAGAATATCCAAAATCCAAATAGGATAGGCACACTCAAACCACTAGTTTCACCTGAACGACGTGTTTTTTTTTTATTTTTTATGTATTGCTAGTGTGTGCTCATGTCATCATGACAAATGTTATAGCAGAGGCAGTTTGTGAGATACTGTATCTAGGAAACGTTCTGAGGAGACTGATTACAGATATCATAATCTAAGTTGTATTATATTACAGTTAAATTGAGATGTCTTTAGCAAGAATTTTAACTCTGCAAACAAATACCGTAGAAATAAAACACAGCTACAGCTTGCTATAGTCGTAAGGACTTCTGGGTTTTATAAGTAATCACAGATTCACAAAAATTATATTCAAATTAAACTTTAATTTGTCACATACACAGTCATACACAGCACGATCTGCAGTGAAATGCTTATACGACCGCCACTGACCTTAAAAATAAAAAATAAAAAAACGTAGGTAAAAAAATAATTATATATGGATAAAGAGAAATACTAAAGAAAATAACTGTAACTAGTAAAATAAACTGTACAGATAAGTGCATAATAAAAATATTATAAAATATAGAAGAAAAAAAGTATATATATATAATTTGAAAGTGACAGTTGTGCAAATATGCATAAAAAGTGACTTATTAAAGTGACTTGTGCAATGGTCCAGAAATGAAAATATAAATATGTAGTGCAAGTGTGTATGAATGTGTCCATGATTGTCCAATCAGTGTTGGTGGTGTGGTTGAGAGACCTTATCGCCTGCGGGAAGAAGCTCCTCCTCAGTCTCTCTGTGTTGGCCTTCAGGGAGCGGAATCGCTTTTCTGACCTCAACAGAGAGAACAATCCATTGTTAGGATGGCTGAGGTCCTTCACCATCTTCCTGGCCTTGGTCCAGCACCGCTTGCTGTAGATCGGGTGCAGGTCAGGGAGCTCGGTGCGGATGATGCGCTCAGCTGATCGCACCACCCTCTGTAGAGCTCGTCTGTCCTGCATGGTGCTGTTCCCGAACCATGTCGTGATGTTTCCCGTCAGGATGCTCTCTATGGTACAGGAGTAGAAATCCCTGAGCACCTTGGAGGGCAGTCTGAAGTCTCTCAAGCGTCTGAGGTGGTAGAGACACTGTCGGGCCTTTTCCACCACGGGGTTGATGTAACAGGACCATGACAGGTCCTGCGTGATGTGAACACCGACGTATCGGAATCTCCTCTAGGTAGGCCAACTCATCATTGTTGGTGATCAGGCCCACCACGATAGTGTCGTCAGCAAACTTGATGATGGCGATGGAGTTGGTAGTGGCCACGCAGTCGTGGGTGTACAAAGAGTACAGCAGGGGGCTCAGACATTGTGAAAAGGTTACATTTTTTTAACATAATTTAATGTAAGAAAAAAAGAACCATGCTAGATTAATTACGTGTGAAGTATTGCAAGCCTTTTTGTTTGAATTTTTATTACCTTTCACAGCAGGACTTGGCACCTGCCCACAGTGCCAAAACTACAACTGACCAACTCACTAGTTTGCTGACCATGATATTGTTGTACTTGATTGGCCAGCCAACCAATCAAAAGGGGGATGAGCCCTGAGTTTTTCCTTTTATGATATTAGGAAATATTTTAACATTTTCAGATAATGAATTTTTTGATCCATAAGCTGTAAATTAAAGTTAATGCAATAATATAAAAATGTAATAATCTACAGTTTAACTTTTTAAATTCAAGTATGAAAAAAATTCATTTCATTATTGTCTTGCAAGATGCACTGTACACATGCTATGAAAAAGGTATTTAAAAAAAGAATCCTGTATACTTTAGTTTAATATTGCTAGATTACACTAAAATTATCCTTAAATTTTTATTCATTGTAAAATCTTGCACAGTTGCCCAGGTCATGCAGTCTGTAGATGCTCCTGAATTTGATAGTAACGTAACAGATTTCATTACCGTAAAGAAGTGCCAGTGTTTTCAGAGGTTAGATTCAATGTGTTTTAACAGGAATAAGTTACATTGCCATTTCTGTCTGTTTATTATTCAAGAAACAGAAGAGAGAATCTTGAATATGCAGTGAAAACCTCAATGCCTTCAGTGCGTAAACGTACATAATATAAGAACTACTGAGTAGACATAATTCTCAAGTATTTTTTCAGCACTCAGTTTTGGATCTGCTGCTTTGTGCCACTTAGTAGAAAATCCAAACTGCAGATAAGACAAGATGCAATTATTATACACCTGCACCTCACAGCACAGTGAAAACCAGAAGACCAGAAAACCTGAGCCTGAACTATCTGAGTCACCACTAGCCACATGCAGTACTTTCTCCTTTACGAAACAACAGCACACCACTGCAGAGCTCAGTAGATCATGACTAATAAACCTAATACTGAATATGCTGTTGATGGTGACGGATGCACACTTTTTCAGGTTAAGTGTTGCTCTCAAATTACACACAGATTGAGCATAATGAAATTGGCATTTGTTTATGCTTATTCTGAGACATGACTGTATGCAGTGTTGAAAAAAAACTGAAGCACAGACTGCTGAGATTGTGTGAGATTTTGAACCCCCACCCTGGGCATGCAAGGCAAATGGCAAACTGTGTCTTCTAATCTAATCATTTTTCATCAAATGCAACAAATATTTCTGGATCCGACAGTATGACACTGCATTAATGGTCTGTGTCGTGTGGTATCCCTCTACGAAAACATGCACATACTTAATGTTATAAAAAGTGAAAGTTATCTGATAGTATTAAGTATAGAACTTTAAATAAATAGTGAGTGGTTCAGGTGATGGTTTCATGTCACCTGACGGTCACTTTACCTCAACATTTGACACCATCATTTATTTTTGAATAAAAAATAGCATCAGGTTTTGCAGGTCTTGCGCAACCGTTTTAACGGTCCACCAGCCATCCTATACTGTCATAATCTATAACTGTACTGCAGCGCACAGGATTTGATTACTAGCTACTAAAACATGTCTGTCTGGTTTATGCAATCATCTGGAATTTTTCTCTTTCTCTCGTTGATCTGACAGCTTTCAAAAAATGCAACCTCATGAGGTGATTTACTCTGAAATTATTTGGACGTCTGGTCTTTTCCTTTAAAGTAAATACAAGTGATAGTGTCCTTTAATTAATAGATGAGTTACACTCAAAGTATATCAAAAGCATTTAATATTAATAATCATAGTAATGTCACACAAATACATGAAGTGTTTAAGACGTGTCTGGCTCAGTATGCTTTCTGTGTGAACTCTCAAACAGTGCAGAATTTTAAATAAATGACCACAAAAAGAAGATATATTGCAACAGGAAAAATAGATTTTTTTCTTTAGAAACAAAACTGAAAGACAGAGTAGTTTAAAGAGAACAGCACCTTCTGAATCATAATCGTAACCAAACAATTTCATTATACGTGAACTCGTTGATTCAAGCTTAAGACAAAATTAAAAAGAAATTACAGTTTCAGTCAAATGAATCCTTTGATTCACACGTAACTTCATTCCAGTAAAATGCCACAGTATTTACAGTTTTATGTAATTTTTATTTTTTCCCCCTCAAACAAACAAAAATGCTTAAAAACCCTCAATATTTGGTTTATGATAACTGCAGTCAGATTTAATCTAAGCAGAGATTCCGCTTCCTGGTTGGCATAGCAACTGTGTTCTCTCATATAAAACGTTAAAAAAAGAAGAAAAAACTTCAGCACCACGAAATATGTAGATACTTAGAAACAGTTCTGAATTTATTCGCATTTACGTCAAATTTTGCGGCTAATGTTGGTTTAAAAAAGTAGCCTTTTGCTTCCCATTTACAATAGACAGCTTTTAGTTAGAGAAATGACAACAGCTCTGCTGTCTACACTCTACAGGAGAGGGGAGACCCGGGAGACCCCCCCGTCTCTCCTCATGGGGTTACCTGTTACCCCCACATGAGAACAGTTTAAAGGCCAAAAGACGTTACTCCTTTTATTGACCAAGCACCTCTGAAACTCTTCTTCCAAAACTCAACACATCATGGAAAACAACACATCTCTGATGACTCTAAACAAGGAAAACTTATATAGTCAATAAATAGAAGAAAGAAGTTAAATAAAATGTACAATTGAAAAAAAAAAAATCACATGAATAAATCTATATTAAGCAAACAGAGGTAAAAACAAGTCGCTAAAACCAATTAAGAATTGTAATCTCGCAAAAAATATATATATATTTATATAAAGAAAAACAAAACACCTGATGTAATCTTAAAATGCTCTCGTAACAATGGATTTTATTTTAAGGAAATAAAATCATGATACTAACTACACAAGCTTCTCAGACAGTATCTAAAATTGAAAAAAAAAAAAAAGAAAAAAGTTTTTTTTAAAAACCCGTATGTTTTGAACCATTCCAAACAAAGTTAATTTTTTCGTATTCTTAATGCTTTAGAAAAATGTTCATATATCTATTATTAGTATTATTCATTTATATCTTCACTAAATACAAGTCACAAGGCCAATGTGGTATACATCTAGGCTGTTCTAGATTTCAAAATAAATTAATAGAAAAAAAAAAAGCAGCACCCATGAAAAATATAAACAGCATTTACACAATTTCAGTATTCAAGACCGAAAGAGAACCCAAAAAGTAATAAAAAAAAGCAAACAAAGTACAGAAAATCCGAGATGCCATTTTTGTCATTAATTACATGACCGCAGAAACTGTGTTCCTCTTTGAAGACCTGTAAGACCAGTCAGAAGTTGGTATGTCGGCCTGCTGTCTTATTGGCTTTGTAAACATTGTGATGTAAACTGATTTCTGATTGGCTGTTCGACAAGAATTAGCAGTAGTACTTAAAAATTTTAAAATGCAGGAACTAAAACACTAAAGATCTTACTAAAACATAGAAACTAATTGTCCTAGTAAGCAAGACTTTTGGTTATGGCTGGGATGGATGGCAGAGTTGAGTTCACCGAGAGCTGGAGGCCTAAACACAAAACAGAGAAATAAAACAAGTGAATAAAAATGGTGGTAAATGATGATACAATTTTACAGCATCGTCTCAAGATTGTTTGCATGAAGAGTGTAATGTGTATCTGCTCTCACCAAGCTGAAGGTGTCGTAGGTATTCATCAGGTCTTCGATACGGTATTGTTCCAGCACCACTACATTGGAGAGATTAGGGCTGCGTTGCCTGGCACAGTCCTCACAGTGCACCACGTACAACTTCTTACTGCCACTCTCACTCGTCACAAACAGCAGGTTAAAAACCTCCACCTTTAATCAGAAACACATCATATAGATCACGGGGATTCAGCCAACACAGATAAAGGGCCAGCTATATAAACATCCTGTCTGGAGAAGTTCCTATCATGACTGTTTACCTTTAAAAAGGTAAATATTGTTTCCCATACATTGTTTTTTCTGGTAAACACAGGCATAAAACTGGTTGCTGTTTCCAGGAGACTTCAAATACGACATATGACGAGTTATAGCTGCAGTAAAACATTTTAATGGTGCAAACGTCTTAAAGAAGGCTGTAATCTGAAAGACTATCCTGGCCGAGGTGGCTCAGAGCACACTGTAGTTGAAAATCAACAGATAACTTGTTGCCACCTCTGTATACGCAATCATTCACCAACACCACTTGCACATTACAGGAATACAGGGTGGGAGTTATTGCCACACCCCTTATACAGTCCTGACCTGCTTTCATTCCACATTTTTGGACCATTTGGTCCAGCATTTCAGCCATAAAGAAGACAGTCTGATCATATATACAACGTCTAGTGAAGCACTAGTGAAATGCTGGGATAAGTGCATTAGGGGATTATATAGAGAAATAAAAGGAGTTATTCCTCTCATCACTATGTTCTGTTATTCTGCACAATCAAAAGTTCTTACAGTTGCAAAATCAAATTTGTGTTCTTAATTGGTTTCATACTACAGTATGAGAACATCGAACGAGCAGATTAAATGACTTACATCACACTCGTTGCAATAGTACGCTGGTTCATCCTTTACTCTGCTCTGGTAAGAGATTTTCTTCCCTGCAGCTACCAGCTGGTCTCTCAGAATTTGAATGTGCTTTAGAGACTGCAGGAGACAGTGTCTGAGAATGGATAAAACAATTAAGTACATTTCCCACTCCAGTACAGTACATATGATTTAGGAATATTTAATATCCTTACAACAAGGTTTTGATTATCTTACTTTAAATTACACACCCAGTAACCAATAATATGTTTTGACTATATCTATCTGTATCTTAGTTCAAACACTCACCTTATCATCTTGTAAGTGTCAGGGTCTGTAATTTTAACTGTGCGGGCCACATTCCAAGAAACGTGAATCATGGGCACGATGGACTTCACCTTCTTCACCTCATTCCATTCAAACCTTTCCAGAGCCAACTGGTACTGGTACCCTTAAAGCACAATAATATGTACACGGTCACAACAGGGCAAAAGAAAGGCTACAGAAAACTTACTGAATTATTAGATTTGAGTAATATAGATGAATTAGATGCCACTATTATTCACGCCTAGTCTGACCACTTACCATTCAGTGGACCCACATTCCATGCAATGTTATTGCACCAACCCACAGCCTGGACCCAGTGCACAGCGCCTGCGTTGATCCACACCAAGTCCCCAGGCCTCTGGATGAAGCGGTAGACTGGAATATTGGCGTTATAGAGATCCTCCAACACCGGCCACCACGAGCCAGTTAAATAATCCACTCCGTGCCTGAAAGTAATAACGTAAATGAATGCAATTAAACTGATTATATATCACATGAATTTACCAAATAAATATTTGGGCCAGCTCTTTAAGGGAATTGTTCATGTTGAAAATGCTGAGTCATGCATGTAATTTAACAGCATGGTTTCTTACTTATCGCAGATTTCGCTGATGGCTCCCCAGTAATTGTCATGAACAGCAAACCACTCACAGTCTCCAGGACCGATGTTGATGTTTACAGAGCAGAAATTATTATTCTCTTGGTGACCTATGAACAACATGGATACATTAATCACAAGCACACCAATATGCATGGTTTCTTTGGTTCACCATTTACTGTATACTGGGGTGGTAATCTGTTGGGTACACCCACTTTTTTTGTGCATGTTTTAAGAACTTTTTGACTGATTCTAGACCCTAGCAACAATTGAGTGTACACACTGAACTGTCAGCACAGTGCATCGTCTTTAAAACACACATGTGATTAACACCCACCTGGTGTGCGACTACCAGGGACCTTCATGTAAAGCTGTACAGAGTTCATGCCTAGGATGGTGTGGCCTACATGACTGAGCATATTGCTACTGGAGGACACACGCATGAATGCTGGCAGCTTCTGCAGCTCTTGTAACTGGGCCTTCCACCTGATTGCATACAAAACACACATGTTTAATAGAAAGAAGACCTAGAAGATCTATTGTACATGAGGGCCAAAGCTAAACTGATCCTTTATTACATGTAGTTGTACATGTCCGATATCTTTGGGTTCAAAAATGTTTTACACATGATTCTGAATATATTGGACTTTTAAATAGCTACATTGACTCTTTAGAAGAAAAAAAAAAAGTATGTTAGTATAATGAATAAAAACAATACATTTTCTTACCTCTTGGGATCAGAAAGGTCAATGTTGGTACCAAATTTGATTATTTTCCCCACAGGTTTCTGCTCTGAGCTGAGAGACAAGCAGTACGGGAAAGAATGCATGGAAAAGTTATTTAATAGAACTATAAAATAAATCCTGTACTCTATAAAGCTCTCTAAATTGGCTGATTAAAAGAGACTATTTGAAGCATGTTTTTGATTAGCTTAAAATACCTGGAGCTTGCGGAGTTACTTCCTGTGTTCTCTGAGTTGATGTCCAGTTTCTTCCCATCATCATCATAGTCTTCATTATCACTACCTTTCTCCTCCTGTGGAAACAAATACACCGAACTGAGTGGTTTTAACTGGATATTTTCTACTAAATTAATCAAGTATTCTGATCCAAAGAAAACAACTATTACTACTGAAAAAATATCACATAGTTTATCTGACCTGTAGGCTTTCTTGGAAGCTGGAGGCCTGGTACTGCGCATACTTGGCTATTGTGGTGTGGGATCGGCTGCTCTCGCATGGCCAGATTTGACCAGTACCACTGGGATCCCAGTTCTCATCAGCTGGCTGCTGTACCTGGGTTCGGACCTCCACAGCATGTTCTGCATTTGCCTCGACCAGTGACTTTGTGGAGAAGAGACCCAAATCTGTATCCAGGTCAGAGCAAAATGAAAAAAGGTGAGCCAAAAATCACAATATATTTCTAAATATTGACCTCCTTGTGAGAAATGTACCAACTGATGCTGCATTTTATGTGCCACTCACTCAGTCTTAGAGAGCCTGCTAGTCCTCTGATGACGGTGATGGGGTTCTTGGGGTCTGTGCAAAACTGAAGCAGCACAGGAGAGAAGGCATCCCTCTTGCTTTCCAGCTGTAATTAAAAAGGACAGAATATCAAGAACAAAATTCTATCGTGCCTATATTTAGTACATATGAGTACTCCTAACATGTTTGTAGCATTCAATCTTGTACATTCTGTACAACTAAGCCAAGACAAGAAGTGGTTTGTGTTTATGATGTACTCACATAGATACTGGGTGTGGGAGGGTTAAGCTTTTCCCGTGGGATCGGGTGCTCCATGGACAGAACAGGTTTCACAGACAACGTTGGATGTAGATAGGACTCCTTAAATTTCCTCTTAATACGGGCAGCCCTGAAACCAATTAAGTCTTGGTTTAATATTGATTTAGCCTTTAGCATGTCAAGGTAGTACTGAGAAAAGCTAGTTTGTGTTATATACACTGTACACATGCCATGTACCGGTCATTGATGACTGATTAAATCCTTAACGTCATGAATTCTAACTCTCAGATAATGGTAATTCTCTCATTAATATTTCTATTCTTAGTAACTTAATACCCTCACTCACCTGCATGATCTGATGATTTCACTGGCTGTGTTTTTAATGGTGATCTCCTCAAGTGGAATTCTCTTCTCTTCAACTTCAGAGGCAATGAAGGTTTCTCGGTCTCCACTTTCCACTTTAATCAGCCGAATCTTGAGCTCTTTGGGTGGGCCATCTGTCAGAGCCTTCAACTTCTGGAAGTCTGCAGAACCCAATGCAGGTGAAGAAGACGCATTATCTACTGAAGAACTTCCTGACTTTGAACCCTTCTCTTTGTTCCGGCATACCCATTCCTCTTTCTCTCCTCCTTCCTCTTTCCTTTTCTTTTTCTCTCCTTCTCTGTCTTTCTCCCACAGCTCCTTTTGCTGACTGTCTACGTGGCCCCTTTTCTCCTTGTGTGATTTGCCTTCCTTGTGCCTTCGGCTTGAGCATGACGAGGAGGAAGAGGACGATGATGATGATGATGATAGGGACGTATTTTCGTGTCTTTCTCTGTGTTTTTTCTTTTTCTCTTTCCTTTCCTCATGTTTTTTGCTACTGCGTTTGTGTTTCTTTTCCTGGTTACAATGCCGCTCCCGCTTCCTGTCCTTCTCAGTTAAGGGCAGCATCTGGTTCTTATTGTGGTCTGATGTCGTCACTAAAGGAAGGTTGTGTCTGTTTATTACCACCTCACAACTACGACCCAGCTCTGCTAGTGATGATTCTGAGATTGTAGTGAGCTTGGGCTTCCTTTTGTTCTCTGTAGAATCCTTTACAATGCTATAATCCTCTTCATCCATCAGCCCCTTTCTCACTCCTTCTTCCTCCTCACAGCCAGAAAGATCTGACTGGGAGACTGTAGCATCTCCTTTTCTTTCAGGTGTCGATCCTGAAGGTGAGAGTGGATGGGTTTGTTTAGAGGTAGAATTCTTTAAGGGTTGAGTTGGAAAGCCTGGGTGATTGGTTGAGCCTGATGTGGGAGAAGTGCTCTGCTGTCTGCAGATATCTGGGCCCAGTGAAAGTGATGAGGAGTACTTCACTCCTAACACAGCTGAGGGAGGTGGTCGACCAAATGGTCCTCCTCGGTAGGTATACTTTTGGGTGTCTAGCATAGAGGCTAAGTTTTTAAACATGATGTTCACACCAGTCTGATGCAGGTGAGGCCTCATGGGTGGTGGAGAACAGGAAGTTGTTTCATCTTCCTGTTCTGCTTCTTCCTCTTCCTCAGACTCACTTTTCACTCTCTCTGACAGTCCATAGAGCTTGGCCAAATCACTATGGCGATAACTACTTCCTGTGATGCCAACACCACCATCTTGAGATTGAGAACTTACAGTACTGTCCGATTTTTGAAGGATTTTTAGTGTGTCCTCCTCTTCTTCAAGAGAAGAAGTACGGCTGCAAGGGGATGCCAAAGATCCCTGACGACTCAGGACGGGTGGACTAGCATGGGTGTCAGTTGAGTACTCCTCTGAGGATGGCTGTTTCAAGGCAGGCATGAGGTCAGGGGCAAACGAATAACTCTTTACAGGCGCCACCGTGAGAGAAAATGGAAGCTCCGAGTCGGGCTGTCCACCACCACTGGGGCCAGAATATAGTTCCTCCTCCTTTTTAATGGACTCATCCAACATCTTCATAATGTTTGCCAAACCATCAGGTAAAAGCTCGGATGGTTCCTCCTCAAACTGGGCACTATCTGAATCCCCGCTGGAGCTACTGGTACTGCTGCCTAAACTACCCAGCCCACCACTTGTCTGCTTTTGGAGACTAGATAGACTCGTGGCTTTTGGTGAGGAGGATGGTAGAGTGTCCCTGGGAAAGGCCTGATAGAGTTTGGGGGGTTCTCGCAGGTTTGGAGGGTTTGATACTGAACCCACAGCCTGGATGTTCTGAGAGCTCTTTAACATGGTAGAGACATTGGATGAACAGGAGGATGTCTGTATCGTTTTATTTAAAGAATCTGTTGGTTTGGATGAATATATAGATGTGGAAATCCCTGAGGTATTCTGGGATGTAGGAGTGATCGAGGAATTCCATTGCTCTCTCTGCCTCTGTTTTTCACGGGCATAGTCTGTTTGAGGTGTGAGAGGAGGTGGGCGAGACCTTTCTATGGGATTTGCACCTGGTGCCAGTGGACGTGTACCTCCCCTGCTCAGCCAGGGAAAAGGTGGGGATGTCTGGGTTGGTGGTGAAATAGTGGAAGGTGTAATGGCTGGAGACAGGCATGGAGGGGGTGGATCAGTAGCACTATTTGACAGCAAGCTCTCCAGATTCTCAGTTGCCTCATTTCCTCTTTTGTTTCTTACTTTGTTGTGTTTTCTCTCCTTTTGCTCCTGCTCCTTCCTTTTCTCTTCAGCTCGCATATGGTCCTGAAGCTCAGCATCAAGCTTTTTGAGTGCTTCCTCAATAGACTGGGGGCTAGAGATGGTGGGTTGAAGACATGGCCTTTGATATGACTGGGCAGGTGGCACCTGAGATAAGACTGGGGCTGCCTGGTGAGGCAGTTCACGATGCAAAGAGTCAGACTGTTGTTGGGCTGTGTTCACAGTGATGGATGAGGCAGGCTGTACATGATGAAGGGGTGAACGTGTAGCCTGCAAGAGGTTATCAGTGGCCTTGCTGGTGATGACAGTATTTCCTGAACTCTGAAACCCTGAGCTAAGAGAGGAAGGAGCTGAGGACACGTTTGGGCTGTAATGGGGTTTGTCCTGCCTCTGTTGGGGTAGATGGGGTTCCTGATGCTGAATTTTTGCGGTCGGTTGGTGGTTTGGATGGCTTACGATGCCAGATTGGTCTCTCTGATACTCCTGGGGTTGGAGACCTTGTGCAGATGGAATCAGATTAGGGCTTGAGACTAGCGCTGACGCATGTGCAGTCTTCCAGCTTTTAACGGTGCTGGCCACCGAAACGTTAGTAGAGAGCACTGAGCTCATTGTGTCCACACTACTATAGACTCCCACAGAACAAGGAGGACCTGAAGACTCCACGGATGGCACTGTGGAGGTGATAACTGGTGCCCGAGCATTAGAGGTGCACTTATCCTGATTTTGCCCAGATCTACTCTGCTGTTGCTGCAGAGATGAAGAGGAAACCTGAGCGTCCACTGTATGGCGATAAGGATCCAGTTCCTAGAGAGAAAAAAATTAAGATTGTTAAACGTAAAATTAAAGTGATTTTAATAAATAAATTAATAAATGTAGCTGACATTTTTAATTTAATGTGTTGTACACTCACTGTGGCCTGGTTATCATGTTTGATCTGGTTCCTCCAGGGCTTATGAGGGTTGCATTGAGCCGCTGCAGCTTGTGTCCCACTGTTGGAACAGGGGCTGGTGGTGGGAACCAGCCCTGGATGGGGCTGGAATTTGGGGTGGCTGTAAGGCACGGCGGTGGGGTGTGCTGGTGTGGGGATAGGGCAATCTCGATCAGTCAGGGACGATGAAAGCTGTTGCAGGGGTGCCTGGCTGCCAGGAGACCTCAACCCAGATGGATGCACTTTGTGGGTGGGAATGACCTGGTGCTCTCTCAGGTTCTGACCAGAAGGTTTGTTGTTAGGAAAGGGGAATGTAGTTTGGTTGATGTGGACATTGTGAGACGAGGAGCCCAGAGATTGTGGTGAATGAGAAGGCTTATGGGGATGAGGTGGAGGACCTTGTTCATAGCCCCTCACAGAAGTGATGGGAGGTGAAGAAATGGATGGCGGTTTGGGGGACGGGAACTGCTTATAACTGCAGTCACCCATGTCTTGTTTGGGCAAGTCCTGTATACAGACAATGAAGTGAGAAAACGTATTAGATAGGTAGGACATAATTAACATCATGTTGTAAAGCAAATCAGTAAAATAAATGCCAGAATAACCAATTTTACGGACCTTAAACTCACTGCGGCCCATTTTGCGTTCTAATGGGTTCCAAGTTGCCGCCCGTTTTGGCAGAGGGGTATATTGGAACAGAGACTGCTGCAGCAAGGGCAGTGAAGGTGCCACTGACCCTGAGTACTGATGGGGGCCCATCAATTGCTATAAAAGACAAAGAACAACTTTTAAGCACTAAAACAAGTATCACACACAGCGCCCCAAAGCAGCAAGTTAAAAATCCTTAATAAACCAGTCAGATGTGTCCTAAAACTTAAAAGTCATGCATACCAACTGTAACTGCTTTAGTAATAAAGCTAATGTAGGCAGTAAGGTAGACCTAATAATCAAGCGATATGCTTTGTTATTAGACAACTAAGAAGCATTTTAATTTGATAAGCTTAGGTGGTTCTCTCTACCTGTTCGGAGTCAGAACTCCTCTTTTTCTTGCTTGGGCTGGGACGGTCCTCATTAGGCCTGTTTAGGGAAAGAGGGGTATGCTGGATGACCGACTGCTCTGCCAGAGGGGGAGCTTGCCGCTTCAACTGGCCAGAATGCGAGTAAGGTCCCCTAGGTGGGGGTGGTGGTTGCCTCTGCTGTTGAGACTGTTCCCACAAGTCTGGGATTGGAGGCATGGGCCTGGATCCATGTTGCAATGGAGGGGGGGCAAACTGGGAGAAAGAGGCCAATGTTAAAACATTCAAGTACACACAATCCCTTTAAGCTCTGATAAAGTATACATTTATGTGACTTTTTCTTCTAAACACCAATAGTTTGTTTTAGATCAATATTTAAGAGAACTTTGCAAAGCAACTGTGATGATTCACACTTAACAGACAATATATATACAAGTAATGGCAAAACCATGTAATATTAGTTTTCTCACCTTTAACAGCTGATTGGCTCGGGCTGCGAGATGTGCAGATGGTCCAGAGTTGTATCCGTTGTGCAAATGGGCATGTTCCTCACTGGACAATGGCTCATAATGCTGACCAATTGGATCCCATGGTCGGGGAGGGGCTGGGGGCATCCGGAGATCCCTGTTTACCCCTGGCAACAAGGCCTGAGGTAGGTCCAGCTTTTCTCCTCCACGTCCCAGTGGCCTGGGGACATGCAAATAATTTGTGTAAGTTTTTTTTTTTTTTTTTTTTTTTTAATCACTGTAACAATGTATGTGCTCAAACACTTACCCACTGTTGTAAAATTTACTTGCATGATTTAGCCCCATCATGTGACTGGGTGGGAGGTGAGGGAGGAACGGAGGTTGACCACCAGGTGAGCACCTGTAAGAAAATTTATAGTTTATTTTAACTATAGTAACTATAGAAAATTTATAGCATTTTGGACAATTGTGAATATTTAGATCTAATAAAAAGACCTAAAGACAAACATAGGCTTGTCTATGTACAGGTGTGTGTGTATGTGTGTTTGTGGCATTATGAGATACAGAGGTCTAGCTACCTGGAGGGAGGAGGCCAGGCATGACCAGCCATGGGAGCCCATGGTCCCCGGTTGATTCCATCCAGAGGTAAGGGGTCCCGTGAGCTGCGCACACCAAATTTTTCCGCGGTGTGATGCATCCAGCCTGCAATGTAAAAGGTTTGTCATCTATTTACATACAGGAAAAGTCTAAATTGTTAAAAGGTATAATCATAGAATATGCGGTGGCTTATTATCTTAATGAATATTACCAATTATTTAAATTATTATTATTATTATTAAATTATTACTTAAATAATTCTTTTGACTGTTAAATAATTCTTTTGACTGTGTAAAGCTGCTTTGCAGCAATGAAAATTGCTAAAAGCGATATACAAATAAAATTGAATTGAATTAAAAAAAATACTTTCATCAAATAACTGTAAATCCTAGCTAAAATTAAGATAATATTGCAAAACTGGTATCATAAACCAATACTAATTAAAATTAAAAAACAAAATCTGAACAATAATTGACAATGAATACAAGGCCCGTCATCTCATTTAGGCTCCAAGGAGAATAATAGACTTTAAAGACACTACACTGTATAGGTGTTGGCGTGTGTGTTGATTGTAGTTACTTACCACACTAGCTGTGTGCGTGAAGCCCTCCACAGCAGCAGAGAGAGGGCCACACACCAACACTCACAAGCTGTTCGGAGAACTGCAAAAACAGAAAAGGGAAAAAAAAAAAAACCCCACAAATTTAGAAATGAACAGATTGGAAAAGCATATACAATTCTGAAACACTTTGTAAACACTTTTGATAATTCTATTAGTGAGTGTTGAAGAGGTGAATATTAAAATGAAATAACTAGGGGAGATTATTTTTCCAGCAAAACGATTACTTGGGGCAGGTGAAGTGATTTTAGACATTTTTACAAATATAATTTTTCGGCACGATCTTCTTCTTTGTCTTTCGGCTGTTCCCTTTCAGGGGTCGCCACAGCGAATCATCTGCCTCCATCTAACCCTATCCTCTGCATCCTCTTCTCTCACACCAACTAACTTCATGTCCTCTCTCACCGCATCCATAAATCTCCTCTTTGGTCTTCCTCTAGACCTCCTGCCTGGCAGTTCCAACCTTCTACCGATATATTCACAACCTCTCCTCTGAACATGTACAAACCACCTCAATCTGGCCTCTCTGACTTTATCTCCAAAACATCTAACGTGGGTTGTTCCTCTGATAAACTCATTCTTAATCCTATCCATCCTTGTCACTCCCAAAGGGAACCTCAACATCTTCAGCTCTGCTACCTCTAGCTCTGATAGTAATAGAAAAAAAATCTCAAATTATTTATGCAGCTCGATATTGTTCTCTCATGTAAATCAGACTATTAGAAATGTACATCAGTGTGCATCTTAGCACTGTTCACTGTGGAACATAAATTGAAAACGTAGAGCGGTTGGTCAATTTATCTCGGTTTGCTTAAACATTTTGACACTTTGAAGACAACAAAGAAAGTCTTAGCAGTAGTACTGCGAGCAGCATGTAGGGGGCAGTACGTGGGTGTTTTTGTGTGTGCACGCCTGAGTGGAGCACAGATGGACTGATGGGAGTTCACCTATAGGAAGAGTGTACTGAGGTCATAATAAACCTTCCTGGGGGCCTCCTGGCACAGAAACAGGAGAGAAAGAAGCACAGGGCACTTTGGAGCCTAGCCAGCAGAGAGTGTGTGTGTGTGTGTTTGCATTCTTGTGTAGGTATATAGCCTTCTGCTGAGCTTTGACAGAATGGTGGTGTTCTGCTCCTGTGTGTGTGTGTGTGTGTGTGTGTGTGTGTGTATATGAGACAGTGAAACAAGAAAGACACCAATGCATAATCGTATTAGGCCAGACACATTGCTAAAAAAGAGAGTAAAGGAGGGCTGTGTGTGTGTGTGTGTGTGTGTGTGTGTGTGTGTGTGTGAGAGAGAGAGAGAGATGGTGATAGAATGAGTAAACAATAGACATGCTGAAAGGGATGGACTGCATGTAAAGAGTCTAAAGTACACAACTCAGTGTCAGTCTAAAAATGTATTATAGCACTTTGCTGTGAGACAACTGGCCGTGTCCATATCAAACACCCACACACTCCTTCCTACACGAACGGACATCACCACCACAGACAAATAATAACTAATTTCGCGTATGAGGCACTCTTGCTTTAACACTTACACCATGCGGTATTTTAAGACCGCCGTGACCTGCGAGCATGCACGCAGGGTGTGAGTCTGCTCTGCCTACGTTACCTCCCTTTCTCTATGGTTCTTCGTGTCCTGTGCTATTTCAGTTCCTCTGTGATATTTTAGGATCTAGGAAAGACAGAAATAGGCATGATGCTGCTGTTCGATGCTGCTCCTACTATTTCACACTGAGCTCTTGTCTAGGTCTCAAGACTCAGGGAACACACACAGTCACGATGTTTCTACCTCTTCAGTTAAGCACGCCGTGGCAGTGACGAGCTGTGACTGTTGGCAAGTAAAATTGCTAAAATTACTAAGGAAAGAAAATAAAACGAGATCGGCTTCACAGTTTTCATTTCAGCTCGTACACACTTGGTTGAGTCAGTGTGTCTGATTTTTTGCTTTTAAATAGGCTTCTCTTTACAGTCGTTTCTGGCCTTCACCCTTATTATATACAGACCTGTTATATAAGTCATGTTGCTTTGAACACATGTTTGGCATAAAGGCTTTTTTTTTTTTTTACGATTACATGGCAACTAAGTGCTTCAAAAGAAATACAGACCACCAGTGTTACAAAATAAACAAAAAATTTCTTATAGTTGCTTATACATTATGATAGCACGATTCTGAAATAAAAAAGATCACATGGCTTAGAGATGGAAAAGCCAACTATCCAGTGTGTAATTCAGCAGGAAGAAAAAGAGCGCGGTTAAGGTTTTCTCAGTTAACAGCGAAATTGAAATTGGCAAACATGTAAACATTTCCTACATCCGTTTCTAGGTTAACGCGCACTAAAGCTAGCCGGAGGAAGTGAGTGACTGGAGTCCCGTTTAGTCAGAGGGTATTAATAGACTACACACGGCTTACTCACTACTGAAACTAGTCCAGAATCTGCTTACATGCAGAAAAGTTCGCTTCTCACCGACACCTCATACTCAACTCCAAAATCTCAGCTCCTGCAAGCTAGTTTCTTACAGCTTAATCCTCACATGGAATCTTTTCCAGTGAAGCAATATCATCTTTAATTACAAGAAACACACATATTCTCTTTCAATTTCCACACAAGGTGTTAAGTGTCATCATAACTTACCTAGGTGTTTGTGACAGGCGGCATGTCATGACAGATTTATGAGAGAATAAGACACCAAAACTAGCCGCCTGTAACCGAGCACCATTTTTTATATCATCATCATGTGTACTGTACGTGCATGTGTTTGAAGCGTAACCGGGGGAAACCCCTGTGAGTCAGATCATGGAGACTACAGGGTTTACCCCCCAGAGACTCCGCCCCTGACCCGCTTTCATGCTTTTTACGATCAGGTGATCGGGGGCGACCACTGAAAGTGACAGTGTTGGGAATTTCTCAAAGTATTGTGTCATCGAACTCGGCTTTGGTGAAATGTTTTGTTCACACAAACAGGATGTGAGGTAAAAAAACTGGGTTTTTTGTTTTTCATGGTTGTGCCAAATCGGGGATTCCTGAGAGCCAAAACCTTTAAGGCAGAATTTTGAGAGAAGATGGCTGGCGTGGGCTGAGGCCTCGTGACCAAATTTCAGAGCGATTGTGTTTTCTCGGATTTTAGTATGTTATAAATATTGGATCTATCCAATGATGGAAACTACAAAGCACTTTTGTAAGTCGCTCTGGATGATGTAAGTGTAAATGTTATGGCCCTGGATTCTGTAAGTAGTTGCTCAACTGTGTTATATCTCTTACCTGATTTTCTGTCACAGTGATGTTACTATGGTTTAAAAAAAACAACAAAAAACAAAAACAAAAAACTTATTTGTTGTGTGTGTGTGTGGGAGAAAGAGACTACAGACATGGTCTTGTGTATGAAAGCTTGGGGCTGAATGTTCACATCTGACCGTTATGTAACACCATCAGATAGAGATCAAACACACCGGAACATTTCCCTTTCTCTCAATGCGTGCGTGTGTGAGCGTATCTGCGTGCACACGTGTGTCTTACTATGCTGATGATGTAAATTGACACATCATCATGATGTCACCCCCCTGTGGTACAAGCCCACATACACAGACTGTTCATCCTGATCCGGAAAGGCAGTTCAACTCAGGACACGACACACACACACACAAAGGTTTTAATCCATCACCTATTGGGCTCTAAATGTCTGTAGACTAGAAAATATTTTCTTGTTCTAAACCTAACAACATGCCGTGAGTAAACACACTCCTGTACAATTCGACCCTTCACAGTCATGTTTCCCAGGGAGAAAATAAACCTTAGAGTCAGATATCTTTTATATACATTATATCTATTTAACAAGAGCAGCTTGAAAACTTAACTGGCTTTTTTTCCCCTCCCTCTCAACAGGGGAAAAAAAAACTAGTCTGGCACATATGACGCTGCTAATTAGAAAAACGCCATTCTTTTCTTAGTAGTGTGCTGTGGTTAGTAGTAAATGACCCACATTTAGCGCCGGCGTTGCGGTAAACACTACCAGATAACAGAGGAGACAAAATTAGTCACACCATTAACTAGGAAAGAGATAACAGAGGTATTGACACAAATAGGATGAATCATAAAGACGACTGCATTCGCACAAAAACATCTAGCGTAGACAGGTTTTGAGATGAAAATGGACAAAAAAAAAAAAGGTGTTTTTCTTTTGCCTGGTGATCTTCATGAGAACCTACTGACATTTGAAACCTTTGAAGGTACGAGTAAATGCGATGTCGACAGCTAGTTGTGCCTTACTCAGCTTTATTACTTTCCCACATGTTGTAACAATTAGTCAGAAAGACTAGTCGCTCATGAATGAGAAACACAACAGCGGGCGAAAAAAAGCAGAACAAAAAGAGTATGTGTCTGATAAGACAGGAAGTTGTCGTCAGAGCAGCAGGAAGTGGGCCTCCTGAAAGGGTGAGGAAGCCTAAAGGGGCAGGGGGAACATACTTACTGACATCCTGTGGAACAGAAGCAGCGTCTGGGTTTGATATGAATAATGTTTTTCCTTTTGGGTCTCAAATCGTAAAAAAAAGGATGAAATGTATGAAAAATGTGTAAAAGTCGCATTTCAGGAGAAGGAACATGTCGAACATTTAAAATGTTGTGTGTCAACAGGTTGCCAGAAGTGACGGCAAGTGATCTCTATGGATCTGTACTGGAGAGATGAGCATTGTTCTTTCTCGAGATACGCCCTCGGATATCGTTTTGGTGACTGTGTTGGGGAGTGCTGCCTAAATCTGAAAACCTCAGATGTTCATTTGGTTTAAGATCAAGTGATGGGAAAGGTCAAAGTATATGATTAAAAAAAAATAATAATGTTTGTACACGTCAATGCGTTCAGCGTGCTCTGTGGATGCGGGTAGGGGGCACTCCATCAGGAGAGAAAAGTGCCCTCGTAGGATAATGGTGATGGGTTAATCAGAAGAACTTGGTACTGATTTGTTGTACACAATACCCCTCACAGCATAACATGGCCACCAGTTTTTCAAATTTACTTGTTGCCTATGTTAAGTCCTATAAGACAGCGTCTAGGAAACATCGCTACAATAATTAAATTCAGAATGAAAGCGACCAAATGTTCATAAGAACCGAAAGACATTGCACACTAACAGCCAGTCTGTTGGAATAAGAGTGTGTGCACATGTATAGAGTGGTGACTCAATGTGGGAACGTCTAGCACACAAAGTCTGCAAACTGGCATTTGTGACCATCTGTGTGTGAAACCATCTGCCTGTATGTTTCTCCAAGTTCGATTCTAGAACTTTCAGAGAAAACGAGAGATGTTTTTTCATCCACTGGAACATGGTAATCAGTTGCTCGTACTTATCAAAAACCTATTACCCTAAAAAAAGCCGACTGCTTCATTTCCTGGAACAGAGCGATGCACAACATCTGTAGACACGAGTGTGTTCCTCACATGATCAGCACCCCCCTCCTCCTCCTCCTCCTCCTCCCCAAAATACCCCTCCTACATTAGTACCCCTTGTTTCCCAGAACACATAGCATGATGCACAAACAGACTAACACACAGACCGGTTACCCAGAAAAAAAGAAGAAGAAGAAAAAAAAAGAAGAACAAAATAAACACGAACAAAAGCCGGGCCTTGGACTCTGTCTCCAAGGCAACGGCTGCCATGGTAGCCAGCTGAAGCCGAAGCAGTGCGCTCTGACGCTCAGAAAGTTGGAGAGAGATGCGACATCTCTGAGCAATGTCTTAACATTACACATGTATTCGAACTAAGGTTCGAAAATCAAGTTACTGAGCAGAAATAAAGAGGCTCTTGCTTTTGCTCATTGAAATGTAGAGAATAGAATGCCTAAGGGGAACAGGTTTATGAGAATGTGTGTTTGTGATACTGTAGAACAATCCCCCCTCAGTGAAGTCTCCCCTCACGATTATTGCGTAAATCGCCAGCGCATCTCTCTCTCTTACGCACTGCTCCAGGAGATCTCTCTCCTCCTCGACTGTTTCACTGAAACGCAACTGTGTGTGTTTCCGTCACTCTCACTCTCTCCCTCGTTCCAGTCCCACCTACTCTGGTTTCGCAGCTCCTCCCTCGGTTTCTGGTGCACGCTCCGCTGGATTTTTACCAAAAACTGAGGTAATACAAGCCAAATAAGGTGACAAAGGAAAATTCAAGGCAGCGTGTGTGTGTGAAAGTCTCATTTCTTTTTACGTTAATATGAGTCATGTGCGCGTGTTCGTACTCATGCCGTTTACTAGATAATCATTATGGCTCTTTCAGGTCATCCGGAAATCTCACAACAGCCACTGATAGAAAATATTTTTCATTTTAACCATCTAACAAACAAGTTTTTAAGGAAAATATGCATCATATTCCACAGTTCATCTGTTCTGTGTGTTCTGATTTTGACTCTAATCTGAGTGTAGGTAAGAAAGTAATGATTCATCATGTACACTTTCCCCAAAAACACTTTTCCCAGTGAAAAACAGGCATTGGGATGTGCTGACTAACTGTCACACCTACAAACCTTTACTCATCAGTTGTCCAGAACAGTACACACACATCCTACATACTCCCATTCCACCTTAATCAGCCTCATGTCTAAAAACAAGGTGGGAGAATATATTGACAGGATGCTGCTGTTACTCCAAAATATTATATGTTATACTTTTTTCCTGAGTATTGTTGAGTGTCAAGGTTATTTAGTAACACCAAAGTTACAAAAGTGTTATGTTAAATCAACATTTGTACCAATTTTTATTTATTTTCCTTACTTTTCATCTTAAGTTTCACCTCTCCCAAAGCTCTAAACCATGGCTACATTCATCAAGCAAAATCCCGACATGGAATTTTTCCTTATTCACAAATGAAACTGCCCACATCCTCTGTTCACTCTCCATTACAAACTTTTAACAAACCGACAGTTCATTCATTCATTCATTCATTCGTCCTTAGGAAAGAACCAAGCACACCAGAAGCAGCAATTCTCGGCAGCTGCTCCTACTCTTACGTTTACAACCCCGAAACCTCATCACCACTTCAAAGCGAAATAAACACAACCCCTTGTTTTTTTGGTGTGGATCGCTCAGATTGATCAGAGGGCCACGTTTCAAAGGGATCTCCCCACTTCCTCAGGCTGGTTTTACGCCTGCGGGGTTTTATGACGTGCTGTAAATGACCCGAGCCTCTGGAAAAGCAGTGTCACGTGAACATCAGTCCAGAGAGTGGCGCAAATAAAGCCCACAGTTAGGAGCAGGCTACGCTGGAGTAATTTCCCCTTGACTGGACACAGGAAGCTTTTGAGAAAAGACGCCTACGCACAAGTGAAAAAAAAAAAAAAAAAAATCCAGCTCCCCAGCTGGGCGGTTGTAGTAGGATGATGCAAATGGTGTGCTTTCAGACACAGGGCTTTGTGTGCGTAAAAAGCCTGCCCAGGCACTCCATTCATTTTATGCGCCTGCCCACGTTTGTGTGTGTGTGTGTGTGTGTGTGTGTGTGTGTGTGCTCCACACCTCCTGCTTTTAGCCCTGCCTCCAAATGCACACAAAGCCTAAGCAGCTTGTTCCTCTCTTTCTCTTATCCTGAAGCCAGTCCTCCATCTCCCAACACACACACACACACACGTGGTTACACCGGCTTCACCATCACTATCATCAACTAAACTCGAGTACACACTCATGTTCACACACACACGGAAGCCCCGTCTCTCTCTCTCTCTCCCTCTCACACACACACACACACACACACACACACGTATTGTCATTCATGTTTCAGTGACTGAAATCCACTCGAATTGTTTCCGGAGTTTAAAACGAGCTTCCGGTGTCGTAAAGTCGAGCTCTGAGCGTTAGTTACTATAACAACACGCTAAAAACCAACATTAAAACAAAGCGGATTTAAAATAAGAGAGAGAGAGAGAGAGAGAGAGAGAGAGAGAAGTGAAGAGACTTACCTTTAGTCCTGTACGACCTTAATACTGAAGGTTGAAGTTAGCACTCACTCGTCGCGACTCGGTGTGTGTCTATATATTTGAACGTTCCAGTAGACGCTCTTTTGATTAGTACTGAATGACTCACACGTAGGCGACGACCGGGAAATGAGCGAATTATGGATGATTAAATAAAACCCATTCACGCGACTCTGATATAAAAATAATAATAATAATCCGAAGAGGGGGAAAACAACGCTTTCCCAAAAGTCTCAACTCCAGCCGCTGAGTGTGTGTGTGTGTCCCTGAGTGAAGGACAGCACTGAGACAAAAGCGCACACTCGTCTGTGTGAAGAAGTCGTCGCTGCTTCCAACGCTGAATATATCACAAAACAACAGTCCCAGACAGCTCGTCCTATAATGTCCAGTTATTCACTGAGCTGAGTGTGTGTCTCTAAGAGAGAGACAGAGACAGACAGAGCGCGAGCGGCTACTTTTGTGTTGACGTTTAGCAGAGTCGAGAACACGCGCGCGCGCACACGCACACACTGAGGATCAGATTACACTGAGTGAACGCGAGGTTTTAAAGGGACAAGCTGCTCAGAGTGCTGATGTTACTACCCGCCCCCCACATATACACACACACACTCACGCGCGCGCATTCTGTCTCTTGCTTGCTCGCACTCTTGCTCGCTCACACCGCCCCGCTGCGTGACGTCACTGCGCGACCCCGGAATTCCCTGACAGCGCAGCCGCAGACTCCAGGACCGCGGCTCATACCGAGGCTGAAAATAGGCACCACGCGCAGCGCTCTGGCACGCTTCTATGCGGGAGTATGCGGTACAGGACATTCTGTCCTCTAGCTGTGCATTCTGCGCGAGTCTCTGTGTGTCTGTGTGTGTGTCCTTCCCGCGGTGGGTGCGTGAATGCAGCGCTTCCGCGTCCAGCAGCGTGTCTCTACCGGTCACGGGACACAACACAGTCTCTCTTTACCGCCACTAACGGAGCGGAGTCCGCGCATCTGATTGGAGAAAAATCTACAACAGGAAGTCGTGGAGGCGCAGACGGACTGCTCTGGGAACAGTTCTAGAAGCAGAGCTCATTCGACTGGATCAGTTCTGCGATTCTGGAACTGTTCTCAGGACTGTTTCCGTTTGCGCGTCCACGGCTTTCCCTAATCCAGCGCGCTTTATCACCAACTGGTAACAGCACACGGTGCCGATTATACGAGCGGTGTTCAAATCAAACCGGGACTTCTCATCACGCTTTATTCCTCTATATAATCCCCTGCTACACTAATGCACTTACGTTTGGATACCGAGTTTTCTTCCTTGACTGGACTGCCTGCTTCATGTCTCAAACGCTGGCCTCCCAGGAAATCCCTTTACATGCCCAAACATGTGGAAATGGCTTGAAGTGAGCATCAGGACTGTACCAGGCATCTTGCAATAACTCCTAACTGAGTTCCTGTAATGTGCAAGTAGTGCCAATATATCTGTGGATTTTCAAGGATCAGTCGTTCAACTCACTGAATGTTCACAGGCACGACTGCGGTGGGCCCCGAGCAACCTCGGCCCGGATCGTTATTCACAGACAGCCTTTACAACATTTGAACACCCATCATATGATAGACAAGTACAGTAATTACAACTTAAAGCAGCGATATATTTACTACTAGTGAGCCTAGTGAACCTCTAAAGCACAGCTGAAGGTCTATGGATTTTCGTTTCATGTTACAGTTCCATTTTTATTTCTTTTACAGCCCATCAGCATCATCATAGTTGTTTATATTTATTTTATAATACATTTATGTTCTTGTGTGACTTGTCACATGAATCACAATGGGATTAACTCGACTAACTCTAAAATAAGAACACACATCAGGGCAAGACTGCAGAAGACCTTTGGGGGTGTCGTTTGGTGTCTGGCACCAGGATCTTAGCGACTGATCCTTTGGGTGCTATGGGTTGCAGAGTGAGGCCTCCATGGATCAGACTTGTTTGTCTGGAACATCCCATGAGTGCTCGATAAGATTGGGATTTAAGGAGTTTGGAGGCTGGGTCAGTGGCCTGGGGCTCTTTGCCAGCTGGGCCCAGTGTGTGGCGGGCTGTGGTTGCCAGCATTAAATTTTTTTGTAGATTTGTGCTGCATTGGCTGCTCTATCGGATTGGACTGGAAAGAGTAGCCTTTTCTCCCAATAGGCATGAATGGGTCTAGGGTGACCATGATGATCCTGTCACCAGTTTACTGGGAAATAATCGATAATCAGTGCGATTACAGTGTTGTAAATGCTATCTGGTGTTAACGTTATGGCTGATTGATGTATAGCCTGGTGATAAGAGCTCTGTGCCCCCAGAGAGAGATGGACAGGTAAGAAGACACCAATACTGAACATAATAGAAATAATAATAAAGAAAAATCTTGTTATAAATGGCTGCTATGTAATAATCAGTAAAATCTGTAATTTTGCTAAACACGACAGACTTCACTTTGTTGGCAATTGGAGTTGAGTTGCGGCCCAGTAATGACAAACAGACGCTGTGGTGTATGTGTGTGCATGTGTGCGTGTGTGTGTGTGTGTGTGTGTGTGTGTGTGAGCTCAGCAGTGTCCCACGCTGCACAGGACTGAACATTATATTTAGCTCAGTTACATCAGCAGCTACGAGACATAACAGACCGGCTGAACCACGGGAGTGTGTCACGAGAACTGGGCTTCTTGGACAGGAACGGAAGAAAACCGCACAAACACACACAGAGGAAGTGAGCAAAGCTGAGCACGATGCCCAACATGGACGACAGCAGATGTAACAACGCTTTACTCCAGGCTGACCTGCCTTCCCCACCCCTACTCCTATTCTACACCCCCGCTTCCCCATGAGGTAATATCCTATGACCTCCTGGCCTAGCCAACAACCTTGGACTCGTCTTCTTTTTCCTTTTGATTAGTGCCAAAGTGTGCGTGTGTGTGTGTATGAGAAAGAGCGACACATATTTTGTGTGTGTGATGCACTCAAGGGTACGGCGAAGAGGAAAGAGGAAGTTGTTTGATGGCTGGGGAATACCACCGACCGACCCTCCTCCCCCAAATATGTCATTACAGAGGAAATGTTTTTGCATGTGTGTGTGTGTGTGTGTTCATGTATGTGTAGTAATCACCAACGTTAACATTCCTGCGCTCTCAGAGTCTATTGTAATCAGCATCCTGATGAGCAGAGCGAGAGTGAACAACTCCGATTGTTCACACGCTCTCCGCTTCTGCTATATACACACACACACACACACACACACACACACACACACACACACACACACACACACACCAGCATTCCCATGGGTACAGCAGAATGTAGATACAAAAAACATTCACACACACACACACTTTTCTCTTTTACAGTTATTAAACAGAAAGCTCCAGTTCAAGCATGGCAAGTAAATGTTTGTTCGGCATATAATGAGATACCCCTTTGAACTGTCGGTAAAACTTCAGAGAGAGAGAGAAAGAGAGAGTGAGTGTGTGTCTGTGTGTGTGTTGTGGTGGGTGGATGTGTCATTGGTACAGCAAGTACTCCTTCAAATGTACAGCCTCCAGGTTGTGGGACAACATGAGTCAGCAAGTGGGGCACGCAGGCAGACACACACGCGCGCACGCGCACACACACACACACGCACAAAGAGGGTTAAGTCTGTCAGATCTGTCCATGTAGTGTGAGAACTACAAAGGTGCAAGGAACAGTGTCAGAATTTGAGTCATGACCTGATATATGAGGCCAACAAGCATTAGTCAACACACACACACAGAATTTGGAGTACAAAAAAAATTTAAAAAAATCTTTTCAAGGTCAGTCCTCAGTGTGTGTGTGTGATTTACACATGTCATCATGCTGCTCCACACACACTAGACCTTGATGTTCACCTCTTTCTTTGCCCACTCCTTCCTCTCTCCCGCTTTGTCCTTTTTCTTTCTTGAGCTAAGCTTTTTCATGCTACACGAGTCGAGACACACTCGTATCAGAGGTTAAGTATTGAACTGAATATGAACATTATACACACATTCATGTGTAATCCTTCATTCAGTTCAACCAATACTTCTAATACAATTCCAAGATCAACTTGTTTATTCATTCCTTGGTAGAACTTCCTTTAATAAGCTAATTCGTATTGTTCCTGACAGGAATTTCACTCTGTAGGCCTCTTGTCCGTTTTTTTAAACTACAAAGTTTTCATAAGAGCATTTTCTCTCTCATGAGGGCGAGCCAAATGTCTCCCCAGAAGCTAAAAACTGTTAGATATCTCTTGAGCACATTTGATCCACATCCACACACTAGATCTGCGATACATCAGGCTTCCCCTTTCAGATTCATTAATTAGCTGATCGCAGATAAAAGAGAAGTCACCCTCATACCTCTCAACCTACAAGTTACAAGATGAAAGGTTAGAAGAATCTAAAGCTGAAACAAACAACCTGAACAGTTTTAGCTTCATCCCACGATCCCATGGAGAGAGAGAGAGGGGAAAAAGTCCACCATATTGTTCCAGTCCTCACACAGGAAGCCCATTACTTATTGAACACTCTACAGGGAGTGACTCGAACACCAACACACCATATGGACACGAGTACAGCCTCCACCGACACAATACAAGCTCCAAATCATCCACACAGCACATTTCATCCTCATCCAGGACTGTACGTGCTCTGATATTCACTGGCCGCGCTCTGCACTCACCAGCACCGCCGAGATAAGATCATGTTTACTGGTAATAAAGTTCATGCTGAATCATAATCATCATCATCGGCGTCGTCAGCTTATCACGCCATTAACCGCAGCTCAGACAGTATCAGGTACAAACAATCTCACTGATAATGGCTGATAGGTCTTGGGGAATCTGAAAGGTCAGAGGTTGCTGTGATAAAGCGCAGCAGAAAAGCTATGGGTGTCACAGTGGTGTGGTGGTTAGCACTGTCGCCTTGCACCTCCAGGGTCCGGGTTCGATTCCCGGCTCTGTGTGCATGGAGTTGGTGGGTTTCCACCGGGTACTCTGGTTTCCTCCCACAGTCCAATGACATGCAGATTAGGCTAATTGGTGGTCCCTAATTGCACGTAGTGTGAGTGTGTATGTGTTTGTGCCCGATGCAATAAATTGGCACCCTGTCCAGGGTGTACCCCAAGTCTCCAGGAGTAGGCTTCAGGCCCACATGATCCTGAATACAGGATAAAGCGGTATAGAAGATGAGTGAGTGAGTCAAAAAAGCTGTGACCCTGACCAAAAAAAAAAAAAATAAATTAATCAAACGAAGAAGAAGAGCACTAATAACTAGGGATCACACCGGGGAGAGAACGACAGACTCAAGGCAAGCTAGTGTTTACAGGAAAGGGGAAGAGAGAAAGACAGGGAGATTAGGGAAACACGAGAATGTGTGTGAATGCATTTTCATGAATGGCCAGCGTGTACACGTCGCCTCGCCGCCGAGGTCCTCTTTTGCTTATTGGCTACTTACCAGCTGGGATGTGTACACACACCCACACGCACGTGCTTTCTCAATGTCCTCTCCTAAGTTTTCTTTCATATAGTGCAAGAGAAGAATAACCCCTAATTAAGGAACAAAGAAGTGTGAATGCACAAGCACAATGCCCAGCTCAACCCACTGATCGCACCTCGCTAACCTGAAACATGCTGGCGCTCAAAGACAGCCCTACTCCCTCTCTAGACAACCCGACAGCCACTCGCCCGTCCGCAGTCGTAACATGAAAACTATTTGGATAAGCAACCCAGTGCAGCCGCGTGGCGAAATCTAGGACCTGGCGTATAGGAAGGAGTCTTCCCCTTTTCGCAGTAACGCGACCCTGTTGGAGATGATCCACTCCTAATATGTTCGCGAGAGTTTATTTAGCGACTAGCCTAAATGATTGGTCATGTAAACAGATTAAATCTCAACCTTGCTAATGTATAAGCATCAACAACGTTAACGATATTTTCAAGACGATCCTTAATTAGGTTTTAATATACGTGCTGTTATTATAGTAATTGTAATTAAAATTGAACTGGCCTCACTGAAGAAACATGACAATATTTTTTTCCTAACATGCTGAGACCACATGCCAGGACAAACCAAACCCACATTCAGTTACAGACTGCACCCTGCTACATCAACATACTGAGTTAAAATCCATCAAGCAATACATTTAACCTGTTGCACTTAAAAGGCAAACACAGCACCATACACCGCTGTGGACCTTTAGATAGTTTATCAGTTCACAGTTAAGATGAAAGCTGAGTGAGCAATACACCGACCCATGATCACACACGTTACTGTTCTGCTGAATAATCAAGGTTGCTTTATCGGCGTCCTACTGACCTCTCGTACACCTGACCAAGCCCTTTTCAAACACCACACACACACTTTAGCTGACATTACTTTACAATCCCAGACTATCATACAATGCTGACTAAACACACTCCGGACAAAATTAGAAGTGCTCCTAAAAATAAAACAAAAAATCCACAGTAAAGCCACGGTCAGACGTCTCGCTCCAAATGAAACGTCTGATCTGTGCTGCGTTAAACCAAGTGACCGGCGCGGTTATATTCTGCCTCCTAATGATATGCTTGAATATCGTCTTACTCACCTAATCACCGTGTCTAATCATGTAAACAGTGTCATAAAGCAGCTCGCCACTCAACAGACTCGAGTCTCTACGGAGACGGTCAAAGCGTGTGCGAGCGCGCGCGTGCACACAAACTGAATTTATAAACTCCAGAGTGTGTGGTATGAAAAAAACGTGATGTTTTGCCTTTTTGAGTGATTAGTCAGTAGGTGACTCAGAGAAACTCTTCATGTCGGAACAACAGTTGAGAGATTTCACATCTGTACAGACACAGGAGACATCGGCGAGCTACGTGTTTCAACACACGCGTACACGTCAGCGGCACTGCCGCTTTCCAGGCCTGTAACTCGTAAAGCACTAAATTATGATCAAACTGTTCTGTTTTTGGCTTCGATCCTATGCATCCATCCCATGACACGGTTTCACAGGCGGGAACATCGAACAAACTTGACCCGGAAAACTGAACACTCGACTCCCTTTTCTGGTTGAAGGTGGTGGTCTCGGGCACAGCGCAACATTCTCCTGCATGGATCAAATCAGATAAGGAGGCCAAAATCATACCTGAGCATGAAAGTAGATCACTGTCCAGACACGACATCATCATTGCTGTCTGTCTCGTCTGAAATCGGTGTGCGTGCAGCACGCGCCAATCTCATCTTTTGCCTTACACAGCCATAGTTGGTAAAATAGAAAGTGTGCTCTTGACATTTTTCCCTAGTATTTCAATAAGAGGAATAGCATGTGAAGTTAACTCCCTTGTTCTCCTTTTCTCTAGTGTTTCATGGCCATTCACAAACAAATCGGTGCATACTGCCACTTGCCGACCAAAAGCGGACCAAGGAACGTTCTTCAGGGACATTTTGGGTCCTGGCATTTATATTACTTAATCTGAAATGTACCATCTACAAAAACATTTTCGCTGACCAAGTTCACTCCTTCTATGGAAACGGTATTCCCTTAAGGCAGTGGTCACTTTCAGTAGGATAATGGTTCAAGTATGGTTTGAAGAACACTGTGTGATGCACTGGAGAAACAAGTCTGATCCACCTAACAACTTACAGGACTTAAAGGCTCTGATACTGATGTCTTCGTGCCAGATACCACAGCACACCATCACAGATCTATTGTAAATGCTGTTTTTATGACCACCGGTATAATCAGATTTTTGCTGTAGCGTAGAGTTTGAATTGCTCTCTGTGTGGAAGTTCTCTGCATGGGTCCACATGGGTTTCCTCCAGGTTTGTAGTTTCTGCTAAAAATACAAACTGGAAGGTGACCCTAGGTATAAGTTTATGACAGTGTGAGTGTGTTGTATGATGGAATTGTGTTTCTATGACAGGCCCCAGCGCGATCTGATTAATTTATATGCATCATCTTTGTAGGTAGAGAACTTCTCTAATTTAGTGTGTGTGTGTACAAATATCAGTCTGACAACTGTGTCTGCCCACATCTGTCTGTCCGTTAGCTGTGCATTGTCTGTGACCCTGACTGTGGAGTGTGTGTGGGATGGGATAAAGCCGGAGTGTGTGGGGTGGGTGAGAATGTGGTTGCATTCTGGGCCTGTGAACCTTTGCCAAACATCTTATGTAAAAGGTCAGGTTGGTCAGGTTTGGTTTAGAAAGATCACACTGTTGAAGATTTACACCCACACACATATGCAAAAGATAAGGCGTCAACTAAAGTTGATGAACTTTATCATACGTACATGTGTGTGTGTGTGTGTGTGTGTGTGTGAGAGAGAGAATCTGACCCTTTTTTTCCCTCTTTCTTTTTCTTTCTTTCTTTTTTATTTTTTTAAGCTGTCCTTGACATCTTTTCAGTCATTTGTCAGGGTGTGACTCAGTGTCTACTCTGTTTTCCACACAGATTTTACTGACCACATAAACACTACCCTGTCGCGGGACCAAAAGCAGACAGGAGCCCACAACAACAAAAGAAAGCCGGTAACCCTTTAACTTCTATGTCTCAGACTGAGTTTCCTTATATTGCTCCACACATCAGTCACTAAATTAGAGAAGCAGACACACACACGCACGCACATACATACAGACCAGACAAATAACAGACTGTCTGCTTGCACACACACACACAGGCAAAATTATTCACCAGCCTCAGTCAGGTAAAAAACAGATGCTTAGGTGATACAAACAGGCTCACACATGCCTCACTTGCCTTCTCTATTACACACACACACGATCCTTAGGCATCCGATTTTACTAAGGTGAAACGGTGTAAGCAGTGACATACATTGCTGTAGTGTGCGGAGCTGGATAACATGCGCACATCTTCCCTGACCAACACACTGTCGCTCCGGCATTAGGCAGCACAGTTGCTTTTGCACATTTGTACAAGAGCTATTCAGTTTATTCTACCGCTTTTAAACTTGTACAGAACATCATTTCAACAAGTTTGTTTCTTGCTTATTACTAAAATGATAGACGTGTGATATACAGAATTCGCAAAAAAAAAAAAAAAAATGATAAGGTTACCCCAAGCACCTGAAGAAATCAAGGTTGTCACTGCCTTGTGTGTCCATGTGTGCGGTTAACACAGAGACTTGTTGTTCTAATTAGCAGTTCCAGATGCCAAAACCCACACGAACACAAAGGGACTCTTCATCCCCGAGTCTCACATATGACCTGCACATGCCGTCTATACTGCCATAAGACCACACACCCGGTTGTAACTGTGTGCGCGCGAACGAACACACACACGTTATACATATATACACATACATATATACACACTGCGCTCCAAATTATTATGCAAATTGGATGTAAGTGTCGTAAATGTTTAGTTTTTAAATTATGGATGGTATTGCGTCTGAGGAAAGAAATGAATCTCAGACACCTGTGATAATTAGTTTGCCAGATGAGCCCAATTAAAGGAAAAGTACTGAAGAAGGTTGTTCCACATTATGAAGCAGGCCACAGGTTTCAAGCAATATGGGAAAGAAAAAAGATCTAATACTGGGATCAAATAGTGCAATGCCTTGGACAAGGTATGAAAACATTAGATATTTCACAAAAACTTAAGCGTGATCATCGAAGACATTTGTGGCTGATTCAGAGCACAGACGGGTTCGTGCAGATAAAGGCAGAATGAGGAAGGTTTCTGCCAGACAAATTCATCAGCTTAAGAGAGCAGCTGCTAAAATGCAGCAAACAGGTATTTGAAACTGCTGGTGCCTCTGGAGTCCCACGAACCTTAAGGTGTAGGATCCTTTAAAAGCTTGCAGTTGTGAATAAACCTAGTATTCGGCCACCCCTAACCAATGCTCACAAGCAGAAACAGTTGCAGTGGGCCAAGACATTCATGAAGACTAATTTTCAAACAGTCTTGTTTACTGATGAGTGTCGTGCAACCCTGGATGGTCCAGATGGATGGAGTAGTGGATGGTTGTGGATGGCCACCATGTCCCAAACAAGGCTGTGACATCAACAAAAAGGTGGCGTGTGTGTCATGATTTGGGCCGAAATCATGGGGAGAGAGCCAGTAGGCCTCTTTAGGGTCCCTGAAGGTGTGGAAATGACCTCGGCAAAGTATACCGAGTTTTTGACTGACAACTTTCTTTCATGGTACAAAAAGAAGAACTGTGCCTTCTGTAGCAGAATCATCTTCATGCATGACACAGCACCATCTCATGCTGCAAAGAATACCTCTGTGTCATTGGCTGCTATGGGCATAAAAAATAAGAAACTCATGCTGTGGTTTTAAAATCATCCTTTCCTGACCTCAACCTCATTGAGAACCTTTAAAGCTTCCTCAAGCAAAAGATCTAGGATAGGAGGCAGTTCACATCAAAACAGCAGCTTTGGGAGGCTACTCTGACATCCTGCAATGAAACTCAAGCAGAAACTGTCCAAAAACGCACAAGTTCAATGGATGCAAGAATTGTGAAGGTGATCTCAAAAAAGGGGTCCTATGTCAAGATGTAACATGCCCTGTTAGGATGTTTTTGATTAAAATAGCTTTTGATTTCAGTAAATAAGCATAAGCAAATTCAACAAATGCCAATTTTCAGTTCTTTACTACCTATAAAATGTTTAAACTCTGTTGTGCATAATAATTTGGAACAGTGCGTTTTCAGTTTTTTATTTTTAAAATAAGTATTGTTATCATTAGGAGGTTTGTTCAATAAAATTCGAATTATACCCTAATGGTTGATGACTTGAAAATTGTCATAAAAAAAATACATAATTTGCGTAATAATTTGGAACGCGGTATATACACGCGTGCTCACACAAAAAGCATGTGATTTGGTATGGGTTAAGGCAAAGTGGTGGCTTATTTCCAGACAAATGATCCATTACTTGTCATCTCAGCTTTATGTCACAGAGCACAAAGTCTTTACAAGTAAACAGAAACAAAGAGCTGAGGGGAAGTAAAGGGTGCGCACACAGACAATGTGGTGTGGCGGTCTTTGTTCCGACTCGTGCAAGTGCGACGCGGTAATTCGCTGTGGAGACGGTCACGCCGTATACGTGTCACTATGGAAACTGATAACATAATGCACTACAACATGCGCTGCATTTCACATCTGCACACGTCTCTGTACAATAGGGGCAGTGTGCTTGCTCTCTCTCTCTCTCTCTCTCTCTCTCTACTGTGTTGTGTGTGTCCTCCGAGAGCTGTCTCACACACACACACACACCACCAAACTCAACTCACCAGGCGTCTCAACCCAAGTCCCAAGCATCTCAAATCACAGACCGCTGCAATAGTAGATCAAAAATACCACACCAATGTCTTAGTATTTATAGAGTCGTACTGTGTACACACACACACACACACTACTCATTGAGGTTTGGGATACAGCCAAATTCAAAAAGTGACCATTTCCCTTACAGTATAGGTAGATCTAATATTAAAGTCTAATTTTCATAAAAACATCTGTCACTGCCACGTGATGTGGCCACATCGGTCTGTTAAATCTGACCCACCTCCAACCCAAGCAGATAAGATGCTGTCAGACTCTGTGTGATTATCAGATAACATGAGAATGATAAACAAATTATGACTAACGCCTGAAATACTCATCTCATCATTACCTTTTTTAAAATAACCAAATCAGATAAGCAGCTAGCCCTGACGCAGACTCCGCGCCGGTGAGAGCTGATAGGCACCGCGACCGACATTAAAGACTGCGGGCCCTGACGCTCAGCGCCCAACATCTGCTTACTTTAGATTTCATCCAGACGTTTGAAAACGCGTCTCTGATCATCTGATTTATAACCTGCGTGTGTGTTCTTTATTCTTTCATTTCAAGTTCCTGCGCGTCCCATTGTGATCCTGGTTTCCGTACCCGATATTTTATATTCATGTTTGGGCTGCTGCATGTAGTGGGGATGTGACTGTAGGGGATATCGGACTCAAGACGAAAGACAAATAAGTCGGAGACACAGTGCACACGACCAGCCTGCCAGTATTATTATTATTATTTTTATTATAATTATTACCTAGTACACTGTAGGAATAGATCCCAATAAAATGATAACAGTATATATATTTTTTTAAACCGTGTCAGAGTATTCTGTATGACGATCACCCAACAATAGACTGGTTTTTATTTAAACTGATGAACTTATTACACTCGGTTTGCGTCTAGACAAAACTCGCCTTTTCGAGCGCGTGTTTAACGAGCATCATAGCAACTTTAACGATTTCAGACACGACTTTGTCTTTAATCGTGTCGTTAAACTCATCACTTACTGTTGAGCACTTTTTCTTTTTTTAAGTTCTTTATCAGGTTGTTCAATTATTTGAAACGGTTTTCGATTCAGAATTTAAAAATTCTGAATCGAGAAATTCCTTTAAAACAGACAACAGTTTCTGTAGACCTGTTCCATCTTCCATGTTTTGTTGGAAGCGTATCGCTTCTTCTTCATCTACTTCATATCCGGTTGATGCATTAGCGCCACCTCCTGGACTGGAGTGTGGTGAAGAAAATTGGCTAGATCATCTCTTTGACATTGAGATGAAGATATGACATTTAAAAAAATTACAATGGAAAAAAGTTTTACTTAGCATTTTAATGCATAATAAATACTTTAACATTTTTAATACTTGTCTACAGACAAATCAAGGCAATAAACATTATTGCCCAAAAGTCGAGAACTGAAGTCAAATCGGAAGTCTGCACATGATCCTCAGCTCTAACAAGTGCGTCACATTATGCAATCTTGTCTCACACCTCAAAAAAAAAAAAAAGTAAGATAAAATCTGCGATGTCAAAATCGTTCCAAACCCGATGCGGAGTTAAACAGGGCGCACGCACGCTACGTCCTCCTCGAAGCCCTTTTATTCGCCGAACTGCATTACAGGGAAGGGCAAACAGACAGAGCGTGCCAGTGCACACGAACACACACCTGACCTGACCTGTTCTACTTCATGCAGTACCAACCGTTCAATCGTACTACTGCCCTGCCTCATTTGTGTGTGTGTGTGTGTGTGCACAAAGGGTGCATATTTGTGTAGGCTGGGGCAAGGCAGAACGATCTGTTCTACACCTGTCTCTTCCTGGAGGCGGAGCCTAAGGCGGGGCAGAGGGAAAAGGCAGGGAACACTTGCACATATTTTTTCGTTCATGATTGCAAGTGAGATAAGTGTGTGTGTGTGTGTGTGTGTGTGTGTGTGTGTGTGTGTGTGTCAGACATGCTAAATTCCGTCTAGAATCAAAACGATAAACCCAACCGGGTTTACTGGAAAGCGATGGCAGGAGAACGAGTGAGCTGTTGATACAGAAAACCCAAATGAAGAAAAGAAAGACATGGAGATTGTGAGGGAGTGCGAGACAGAAGCAGTGTGTGTGTGTGTGTGTGTGTGTATGAAAAGAAGGGGGAGGGTTACTCTAGGACAGCAGAACCCAATGACATGACACAGATGCACGGCACTACTGTGGACTGCTGGGAGTGGGGGATGGGCGAGCGAGTGAGAGAGAGAGAGAGAGAGAGAGAGAGAGAGAGAGAGGAGGAGGGTGTGAAATCACACTGCTGTTCTATTTAACACTCCCCGAGAGCACATACACACACGCGCACACATGTACACACCCAGCAGGGGGGCACCACTATAGCTGCAAGCAAATGGCTACATATAAACATCCCAAACAAACCAGCACACTCCCACACACACACACACACACCTGCGACTGATACTGCTCCACCAAACAAATGGGAGAAACGTAACACAACGCCACTGAGGTGTCTCTTACTTCACCACCCACACACTAACACACGCATACACACACACACCTCAGGAGTCAAAATCTCACACCTGCTCAGGCCCTGAGGGAGGTCACTTACCAAAATTACCCCTACGACACACACACACACACACACACACACACACACACACACACACACACACACACACACGATATGAAAACATTGCCCATGCACCCACTGGATGTTGACATTTTATTTCTAAGGTTAAAGGCGGAGCTTCCACACGCTTTCATTCCATCTCTTATCTGCGTTAACTTTCTCCATCCCGTCATCTCTTCTGTAAACACGTCACTTTGTCCTGTTGGAAATAACGCACGGGAGTTGACTGGATTGTGAGATTGCGCTCGCTCAGCACTTCTTCCTGCTGTTAGCTGAGGATGGAGGAGGGGGAGCTGAAGCATGACATGATATTATTGCTTAATTTGATTGTTGCCTGTTGCGACATGCGCGGTGGAGTGAAATTGAATAAAATATCTAATCATATACACGTGTGTGTGTGTGTGTGTGTGTTAGGCATTGGGGTAATAATTTATAATGTAGATGGGCTTTCTGAGTTTAAAAAAAAAAAGAACAAATGTTATATGTGTTTGTGTGTGTGTGTGTGTGTGTGTGTGTGTGTGTGTGTGTGTGAGAGAAAGGCTAACCCTAACCCTACACACACACACAAAAGGCAATTTTGTAATGCCAATTAACCCATTCTCCATGTCCTTGTACCTAGAAGAAACACAGCAAGCATGGGTTTTGAACACAGGTAGGAATCGAACCCTCAACCCTGGAGGATGTACGAGGCTACAATGCTAACCTCTGCTGAAGAGGTTAGCACTGTAGATATATATCTCCCATGCTAAAGATATAGATATAAATATAAATAAGTATAGAGGTGTGTGTGTGTGTATACTCAAATATTCAACAGCTCTCATCGTTGCCCTATTTTTAAACCATGAATTGAATTATGGCAGCAATGTGTGGTATTATATTCCCTTCCCTAAGATGTTAGTAGTCGCGCACCATCGTTAATGCTAACATGTGACCGTCAGAAGAGAGAGATATATTTTTTCATACATTTTTTGGGGCATGCCTATAAATCATAATGTAGTTGGGCTCTCTAATCGTGCAATTTTAAAAATACACCATCTATATATTATAGTATATAATTGTGGACAGATGACACCAGATGTACAAAGTTACATTGTGGAAATTCATGAGATCAGTACACTGGGAAATCCCTGGGGATGGAAGGAAGAGACAAGGCAACTGCTAAGAAAAATAATAATAAAATTCGAACACTGCTCTGCAGACAAGTCTGCCTCCGGCAAAGCAGGCTCCTGGCCTTATCACAGCATGTACGCCATGCACCACCCACATGCACGCACACCTTACGTAACAGGTGAGAGCCGAGTAGAAACCCGGACTAGAACCACAGCATAGGATGAGATAGACAGAGAGAACAGCACGAGAGAGAGAGAGAGAGAGAGAGAGAAAGTGCAAACACACAACCTACATCGGTCTCAAATCTCTCATCGATTGGCATGACCCCCCACCCCCACCCCCCCCCCCAAATCCCCATCCGCAGTGTAACCCAATCAACACGATCCCATGACTCCATCTCAGTAATGCGAGATACACATCCATGATGGGTCGGTCAGGTCGCACATAGGTCACGACCCAGAATGCATCAGGGCAGGAGTGGGATTTGCAGAGAAGTGCAAGACGAGATGTGTGTCTTACAGTTAATGATCTTGAACGTCTGAGCTGTGTGTGTGCATGTGTGTCCGTTGAGCGTGATGAAAGCTGTTTGACGTCCATATGCAGAAAGTCAGAAGGGATGTTACATCAGAAAAAGCTGGGGCCTGACATGGAAACACACAGCAGAATTGTATTTTTATTTTTTGAGCTTGTCAAACAAGTAGGAGTACAGAACCTAAAAACTAAAAGAGGACTAGAGGAGGTGAGGGAAAAGGGGGCATGGAGGCGGATTAAAGTGCACGCAGCGGAGAATTAGAGACATGACAAAACGCAAACGCTGCAACCACAACGCTGTGTGTGTTTTAAGAAGCTAGTTTATGATTTTTTGTCGAGAGTGCCGTCTGACCTCCAGACCTCTCATTGTCGTGCCAGTGCGAGGCTCGTGAGATTTCTGCCAGTTATTTTAGCCCTGCTTTCAGAAAGCAGCTGCTGGATATATACACTCAGCAAAAAAAGAAACGTCCTCTGACTTTCAACTGTTTTTACTTTCAGTAAACTTAATGTGTAAATATTTGTATGAACACTAAAAGAGTCAACACCATAAGACATAAACTAAAAATGTTTCACAATGTGTCCCTGAATGAAGGGAGGCTCAAAATCAAAAGTACCAGTCAGTATCTGGTGTGGCCACCAGCTGCTTGAAGTACTGCAGTGCATCTCCTCCTCATGGACTGCCTATTGCGGACAGTCTGAGCACTGATGGAGGGATTGTGTGTTCCTGGTGTGACTCGGGCAGTTGTTGTGGCCATCCTGTACCTGTCACGCAGGTGTGATATTCGGATGTACCGATCCTGTGCAGGTGTTGTTACACGTGGTCTTCCACTGTGAGGATGATCAGCTGTCCTTCCTGTCTCTCTGTAGCGCTGTCTTAGGCGTCTCACAGTGCGGACATGGCGATTTATTGGCCTAGCCACATCAGCAGTCCTCATGCCTCCCTGCAGCATGTCTAATGCACGTCCACGCAGATGAGCAGGGACCCTGGGCATCTTTCTTTGGGTGTTTTTCACAGTCGGTAGACAAGTCTCTTTAGTGTCCTGCGTTTTTAGAACTGTGACCTTAAATGGCTACTTTCTGTAAACTGTTACGGTCTTAACGACTATTCCACAAGTGCATGTTAATTAATTGATTATGGTTAATTGAACATGCATGGAAAACATTGTTAAAACCCTTTACAATGAAGATCTGTAAAGTTATTTGGATTTTTACAACATTATTGTTGAAATACAGTCCTGAAAAAGGGACGTTTCTTGCTGATATATATATATATATATATATATATATATATATATATATATATATATATATATATATATATTGTGGTTTACTGTTCCAACAACATGCAACATAAAGTAATAATAATAATCGACAAGTAAACCTGTCTTTCGATGATGAAACAACACGCACAGACACACATTTGCTGATCCGAGTGAGCACTTAGTCCTCAGGGGTGGATGATGCAACCATTCGTCTTTACATCAACTAACTTTGTTCGTGCGCTCACAAGTACCTGAATGTGTGTGTTAATCTTTTGTATGGTTAACGTGTTGGCCTTGCCAAATCCCCTGCCCCCTATTTGCACTATCCTATCCTCAGTGGACCTGGGAGGGGCAGGAAACACAGGTGTGGATCTGAGGGATCAGGTTACATGACAATGATAATGATATACAAGAAGGAGGGGGAAGGGAAAGAGAGAGAGTGTGTGTGTGTGTGTGTGCGCGCGCGCGCATATTGGAGAGACAGTGGCTTTCCAAGAACTGACCTAAACAAATCAAAGCCCTGTCTGACACAGGACTCATGTGCAGACTCAGCAGCCTCCCTCCTCCTCCCCCTCCCCTCGCTCCATATGACCTCAGAAAAGACGGATGGCATTTTTCCAGTGATCTGTCCTTTCTCTGCCGTCGGCTTTAAATCTCGGCGCTCGCCCGAGCAAGTCGCCGTCTCCCTGATGTTTAAACGGAGTGTGTCTGCCTGCTCCCCCCCCCCTATTCCCCCTTCACTCCTTCACCCAAAGAACACAACACCAGCCAAGCAACACCACCCCTCCCCATGCACCCCCCTCTCTCTCTCTTATGTCTCCTTTTCTTCTCCAGCAGCATACTCAATCATCCCCCCCTCCTCTCTCTCTCTCCACCCCTCCCCATTCCACTGAATGCACAATCCTTACTTCAGGCAACCAGGCTCGGCCTGAGGGCATGAGTGCAGACACACACACACACACACACGTACACCTTTCAGTGTGTGCACATCTGCACAAGATGAGACGCCCATCAAAGACAGAAACAAGAGAGAGAGAGATACCATACAAGGCCTGTTGTCTCTCTCTCTCTCTCCTAATCACTCTGTGTATTCTCTTTATACCCACATGACCACATTCCAGTCTTCACACCACCCGGCCTGTACCTGCTGCAGAAAAGTGATATTCCTCGTTACATTAGGAAGGTGGAATCAGCAGTCAGGCGAGACAAGAACGTAACACTGAGGTTCTGTACATTTAAAAAAAAAAAAAAAAAAAAAAAAAAGTAGGCTAAAAGCAGAATTGCCCTGAAGGCTGTACACGCGCACACACCAATAGGAGCCAAGCTGCATCAGATCTGTTTTGGGAACAGACGCACGCGCTCACACACGGCGGTCTGTTATTAGCTACTGCGAGAATGAGATGAGGAAGGAGCTCAGAGAGAGCGTGCGCGCGCGAGAGAGAGCGATTAGAAGAGAAAGCGAGAGAGGCTGTGGAGGGGGAGGGCGGGAGGATGTTCTGCTGGAGATAATGAATGAATGAATAAATGAATGAAGTGATCAGTAAAAGGGGGGGGGGCAGTTTAGTAGGTCAATCCCGGGGGGGGGGGGGGGGGGGGTTTATAGATTGTATATATATATATATATATGATAGATAGATAGATAGATAGATATGTATGTATGTGTGTGGGATCTAACGGCATACTAACACAGAGTTCAGACACTTTTGATGTAGGTGCGTGCGTGCGTGTGTGTAAGTGGGGATCGTGTTACAACCGATAATGACATGAAACGTTCTGGTGTTGTTGTTTTTTTTCTTTTCTTCTTCTTCTTCACTCTTCTAAGTGGATTGATTTAATGAGGTGAAGACACGACTTACACTCATGCCAGGGACTTGGGTGTGTTCACACAAAAACACACACACAACAATCCAGGATGCCGGTAAATGACACAAGCCATGCCAGGCACGTATACAAGCACATGTACACAATACATGAACATGCACACAGCAGTGAGAGCACACAACACACACACACAAACACACACACACACACACACTCTTTCTCTATGTGTGTGTGGCTAACAATAGTCAGCTGAGTGCTAAGGTTCACACTGATCATCCCACAGTCCAAAGCACAAATGGATTTCCACTTCCTGCTTTTCTCTCAAAAGGACGAAAGAAAAATATATTTAAAAAAAATCAACGAACAAAACACAGGAAACCGAATAAATCGGCAACAAATGCAATGCAAACGTCAAGAAGCGAGCTATGCATCACACAGTCCGTGTAAAAGGAAAGAAGAAACAGCTTGTGGTGTTAACAGAGCGGCGAGTGAAATGTGTGACAGTGCAGAGCACTACAGGCTTCCTTTGTGCAGCGTTATTCCTGAAAAGCCCACTGCAACTTTTCCCTCTCCTTCACGTTCTCTAGAGCTCCTTCAGAGCTGCTGACTTTGCTCGAGGCATGCATGCTTGGTTTAAAAGCACATGAAAAAAAAAAAGTGGCACAGCATAAAAAGGAAAAAAAACAGAGGAGAAAAAGAGAGAAGGAGAGAGAGAGAGAGAGAGAGAAGGAGTGAGAGAGAGAGCTGGAAAGGCAGCGTGTCTTACCGTGGATTTAATGTCCAGGCGCACTAATTCCACAGCGTGTTTGGGGAGTCGCAACTCGCACACAGTCCAGCTCAGCAAATCTGTGCTCCTGTTTTCCCTTTAAACCAGCAGCAGGCTTCTCTACCTGCCCCCCCTCTCTCACACACACACACACACACACACACACACAAGCTGGCAGCAGCACATAAAACACAAACCATGTGAAAGCTGACAGTCAGGAGGTGAAATTCCACCTAAATGCAAACAAATCATAAATACACACACACAACACACAGGCACTCACTCCTCTCTTTCTTTACCTTCTTCTGCCTCCCTCACTCCCTCACAATCTCTCTCTCGCACGCATACACACACACGCACATACACACGCACACACACACGCTCTCTTTCTTTCTGGCTTCTCTCCATTCACCAGTCAAACAAAGAAAGGAGCTGAGCTCTCTCTCTCTCTCTCTCTAACACACACACACATGCATACACACATACATACACACACCACACACACACAGCTCCTAAGCCCAACCCCCCTCGCTATAGGCCAGCCTGCCTCTCTATTTTTTTCATGCCTATTTCTAAACAGCCCCTCCCCCACGACAGTCACCCCTCTCTCCTCTCTCCTCCCAGTCTCTACTCGCCCTCCTTCGCAGTCTCTTGCTTCCACACACACACACACCCCTCTCTCTCTCTTTCGCTGTGTGTTATGCAGACTGGGATTTAACACGGGATTGTTAAAAAAGTGGAAGAAACACTTTACTCTCTTCCTTTCAATTCAGCTCTCCAAGTGTCGCGTATAAGTTACAAAACATGTTTAAAGCAGCGGTTTGTAATTCTCCCAAAAAAATTCTATACCGATTATAATCATTTAATTGGAATAACCGACACACCATAGCGAAAGTTTGTTATGCAATGTAACCGTGCCATGGATCAGGCTAGTTGCAAAGTTTTCAGGCTTTTGTCAGTCGTTTCTGGCCCTGAAATTAACTCCACCAGATAGAACAAACTGACCTACTCAGCACTTGTCCCTAAAAGCCAGCTGTTTTTCAAAGGAATTCCACATTAATCAATCTATTTCTCTCCCTCTCTCTCTGTAATATGCACCTGTATATACAGTCAAGCTAAAATTATTTATACCCCTGGCAAATTCTGACTTTAAGTTACTTTTATTCAACCAGCATGTTTTTTTCTTGATTAGAAAGGACACAGGCGTCTTCCAGAAGATAATAAGACGATGTACAAAAACTATTACTCATCTTTTATTTACATTTGAACAAAAAAGGGCATGTCTAACATTATTAATACCCTTCTCAATAACTAATAGAAAAGTCCTTATTGGCTATTACAGCAATCAAACGCTGACCACCTTTCACACGTCTCCACTGGTATTTGTGCTCATTCATCATTAGCAATAAGCTCCAACTCTTTTAGGTTGGAGGATCTCCTTCCCCTCAACCTGATCTTAAGATCCCTCCGCAAATTCTCAACTGGATTTAAGTCAGGGTTCTGGCTGGGCCACTGCAAAACGTTAATGTTTTTGTCTGCTAATTTTTTTTAAATATATTTATTGAAAATAAAAAAAATATTTATATATATTCTTATTAAAAAAAAACTTGCTGGTTAAATAAAAGTCAGAATTTGCGAGGGGTATGAATAATTTCAAGCTTGACTGTATACACACACACACATACACAGTGGTTACTCCTTACACCCCTGCTTTTTATTTTTCTCCGTAAGAATTTTATGAAACCGATTGCATGCACCTGTGTTTAAAACGTGTTTGCATCAGTGGAAAAGCCAAGCGAAGTGAGTTTACATATTCTTTGTGGGGTTTTTCCTGGATTTTGTTCAAGACTTAGTAAAGACATAGCACCATGGGTCCGAAGAATGCCAATAGGCACGGCAGTAAGAAGACAACTGAGCCACTTTGGGTTTGGTTTTTAAAGCAGCCGGTGTCGAGAGGAATTATAAATTATGGATAAGTGAGGTTTAATATCCATTTCATATTTTACTTATTTCCTGTTTTTATATGCAAAAATATGATTATAGTGGTGGAAATGGGTAATGATGGTAATATTTTTGGGTGGTTTGAGCGAATTTTCTGCATTCACATTATTTCCTTCGGGAAAATGCGTCCGGAACAGATTAAGTTTGTATGCCGAGTTTCCATTGTACTGTATATAAAACAGAAGTTCTGTTTGGAGCTCTGTGTGTTTGTCAAGCAGTTTCATCACAGGTGTGTCACAAGCATTCCTTGCGCAATGTAACGGTGGGAAAACTTTTATGTCGAAACGTGACGTACCAAACATCATCAACTTTTCTGACACACTGAGAATCGTCAGCGGCGTTTCCTCACTTAAACGTAACCGCGGCGGAAAACGTCAGCTATGTTAGATTGAAAGCTTGTAGCTACTGAAACCTTGGATCAGACAGCGACAGTGCGAACAACAGGGCTGCCAAAACACTGGCAAGTTGACTGCACACTCTATCCGCAGGTAATGGTAGCACGAGGTCATCAGGAACCTCTAGTAAGTAAATCAACGTTAAGCGTGAATGCCTCCGGATCCTAACATGACAGGATCTTTCTAGAAACAGTCTCAAGGCTGCATGTGTAAACAGAAGCGGATTCGTCTGCAGAGAAAAGAGAAGGATTACCCCGACCTCGCTTCAGGTGACTGATTTAAAACATTAGCGCGGTCACGGTTCAGCCGGAGAGAAGACGCAGGGGATAAACAAATGGATTAGTTTGACATGTAAACAGAGGCAGATCCAGGGTGAGATTTGTTACAGGTCACTTCCTGTGTAAACGTGAATCTGAAAAAACACCGTCTGAAGGCTGTCTGACACAAAGTAGGAAAGGCATCAGTAAAGATAAATTAATCACTGCAATTTTGGTTTTGTTGGAAAACATCAATTCAGAGCAAGTGGTTCACCCTGAATATGTAAATAACATATTGCCCCTTTAACCATTGCTTGTGCAGATACTGCAGACGCTGGGACAACTGTGAGAATATGGACACTTATGTGGATGACACCCACATACACACCCACACACACACCCACACGTCTATGTAATAGTGTGCTGTAGGTGCAAAATGCTGGTGCATCTGTGGTAAGGAGTGCAGGGGTATGAGGGCAGACTTTAAAGACACAGCTGGTTGAGTCTCAAACACTTTCCCTGTTGTTAAAGACTACACGCAAAGACAGCGTTTCACAGAGGAAGTCGAGAAGTAGCGTCTCTTTAGAAACCTGCTAACTTTCAATGCAGTGACATCATACAGCTTTAAAAATACGACAAAGAGATATGCTTGTTTATTGAGTTCCGCTTCTGTTGACGATAAGAGGCGTTCAAGTCAAAGCAGGACTTTTGATGTGCAGAAAACAGAACACCAGACTCCTTTAATTTCTCTCTATAATCCCCCGCTACACTAATGCACTGATCCCGACGTTTCACTAGTGCTGAGAGAGAGACAGAGAGACACAGGGCTAGAGACAGATAAAACAGGACACGGTCATGGAGACTACAATGTTTTTTCCAAAGTTTTAGTTCCAAGTACATTTGTCAACATTCCTGATCTAACACCACACACAAGAAAACTCACAGCTAATACCCTTTTTTTTTTTTAAATACAAGAAATTGTTTGAATTATCAGAGCAGCTTAAAAATAAAGGCACAATGCAATCCAGACCCAGAGCTGTTCGAGGAGGAGCTAACAGACACAAGTGCTGCATTCACACTAGCAAGTGACAAGTCTTGCATCTCACTGTGCAGTTTGTCTGTTACCGTCCTCGCTTTTGTGCAAGGTGCTTTTTGGGCATCTGCTATAACTTCCAGTATGAGAGTAGCCAGAATGTACACACACTTTACTATGAAGGTTATGTCACCATGTTTTTAATTTTAGTAAACCACAATAAAAGAGGAGACAGTGGGTCTTTCTTTACTTTAGGGCCTTGAAATGTGCCAGTCAACTAAAAAAAAAAAAACAACAACTTTTCTTAGCCTTCTTAAGATAACAAACTGACCCTTTTAGTTGAGATAGGTTGTTTGTAATGGCTTGGGTCCTTTGCGGTTGCTCCTATTAATCACACTAAGAACCTATAAGGAGATTTAATCAAGAAGCAAAGTTTGTGTATGGTGGTGATAAGGGTTGTTGGGTGAGTGTGTATTTCCAAGAAAATGACCAAGAAAAAAAAACAAAATTGTCATTGGTTTGGAAGGCACAAGAGAATCGGATCACGTTTATGTGCAGTGATCACTTTTTAGAAGTTAACTTTAAAATATTAAAGTTATTTTTCCCTCGCACAACAAAATGCAACAATGATAACTAACGCTAGTTAAACATTTTGCAGGTGGTGTCTTACTGCTACATGCAATACAGATTTAAAATAATAACTAAGCAACACAACAGGAGTGGCCGAGGCACTGCAATGAGCTCTAATCACGCTTCTCCCTTGCTTTGCAATGATACACGTCTTTAGCGGTGGCTCACTGGATCTTTAAGCAAACGACAATAATGTTAACGTTGAGTGGCATAGTGTTGAATGTTTGTTTACATTTGAGCATTTGGCACAAATTCTTATCTAAAGCGACCTTCCTGAGAGTAGTCCAACGTCCACTGAGGGACGCTAGGTTAACGCACAGAACAGTACAAGAAAAGCTATTCCTAACCACAAGCTTGCATGCTTTCATTAGTTTGCTGAAATAGAAGGATGTCTGGAGGACAACATAGTCACACTTGTCTCTAATACACCTGCATAACAGGAAAGACTCGTCAATTCTTTGTCCATATTGTCCTATGGAAATAACGTCTCAACTACCATTCACCCCATCTCGTCCATCTGCTTTTTACTTCCAGCCCTCCAAATTAATTTTCTGACAATACCAACACCCCATTCCTTCAGGTCTGCTCGACTCAGGAAAGGACAACATGTCAATTCAACATGGCCGCTCCACATCCGTCTCACGTGATTCCGTCTCGTGTGGGACGGCCGATAGTCAAAGTGGTTTACACCTGGCATTAGGAGTGCCACACATCTGCCACCCCATCTCTTCTTCACCCAGACGAGTGGAAGTATAGAGACAAGGTGGGAAGAATATATATATACACACACACACACACACACACACACACACACTAAGAAGGAAGTGAAAATGTAGGAAATAAAAGCATGCTCTTTTTCTTTTCTCCAGTGGAAATAATTTCCTCTCGCTCCGCACGTCGCGTCACTCGTGCGGTTTCTTTATTTCTTCATTCTGATTAATTGTCAATTAATGTTTAACGAGCTACAGCTGTGCGCAATTACTGCTGGAAAAAGTTGTCTCTTAAAGAACGGTCGGGGGCTCGCGGCTGAACATCAATTCTACAGGCGTGTTTTTCTCCGGATGAAATGGCGCGGTGACGTCAGAATCATTTCGACTCGCGCCTGCGCCGTTACATGATGGTCTCGTACAACAATAAGACGGGTTTATAAACACTTCATAAGAGACCTCCGGCAGGCACATCCCGACTACACGGCTGACGATATTAAATAGTCAAATGTGTTTGTGTCAGTGTGCAAGTAGTTTCTTATTTATTAAAATCTGATACCTCATTCCATCTGTTTGGTGTGTAGATGATGAGCTATAGTGTCTAAACAAAAGCGTGTGTGTGAGTTGCGCATGTTGTATCAAATATCACTATGCCCATTTCCTTCGTCCAGCTTGGTTGCGAGTGCATCGATAATCTATTAATGCGCTGATCTGCTCTCAAGAACACACACACACACACACACACACACACACACACACACACACGGGTCTCCTTTTACCTACCAGTGATCTGATGTCTTCTTCCTGTATGGGAGTGGCTCCTTCCTGGCCCTGCAATTACAGGATACACAATCTGTTAACAAACATGAAAACCATTAGACCAGAAAGAGCCACTAAACACACACACACACACACACACACGCTTTGCAAGGACTATGTGCAGTCAGTACTGTCATAAAGCGCACATCCATACTACTCCTGATTACTGCTGAGTGTGTGTACAGACAACCAGAGGCCATGAACCTTAAACTTACACACAGGCAGTACAAACTAGCTCAGACGTAACAGTCTCATCACAAGCTGCAGATAAAAATAACACAAATAGGACACTAACAGTCAACATAATTCAATATACAGTACATATGAAAGTAAATTAGATGGCGCAGAGATTCACACACACACACAACTATATTAAATTAATAGACAGTGTAATTTAACACAACATAATTGGGGTTCTTCAGCCAATGTTTAGAGCATGATGTTTCTTTCAGAAACCTCTAGCAGGACCTAAACACGGTCACTTTTACTATTTATACATTATATAAGATGTTATATATATTTTATATAACATCTTATATTTTCTATTATAAAACCGGTTAATAAGAATAGTGTAAAGAGTGTGTGTGAATGTGACCGACACACTGTGATGAACTGGTGTCTCGTCCAGTCTATATAGTTCCACCTAACACAGGGCGTTCCCCAGTCCACATCCAACCTGAACAGGATAAAATATTCCCCAAGTTGAACAAATATATTCAACAGAAAGAAAGAATATACATCACAGTGCATGGGAATAAAACTAAAAATCAGGAACAAAGACGTCTGGCTTTATAATGTTAGCCACATGGTGAGGGATAGTTTGTTTACGGCAACAGAATAGAGTAAGCTACACTGAAATGTTGCATTCAAAATGTTAAATTCAATCAGAATTCCTCATTAAACTTAGTCAGGAAGTCATCCTTAACCCCAAACTAACCAAGTGACATCTTAACAACGCTGAAGGCGTCCAAAATATGCAATAATCGCCTTTAAAACAGTGCAATGTGTCTGATACTTGTGCTCTGTAAAGCCTTCATAACTACGCTAAATTGGTAATGTCTGAGGCTGGTGACTCTAAATGAACGTCTCCTCTGCAGCAGAGGTAAGTCCTGGTCTTGCTTTCCTGGAAAGGTCTTCATGAGAATAGGGCTGCAACTAATGATCGATTAATCTGTCGATTATTTTTTCGATTAATGGATGAATCAGATAAAAAACTCTTTACTCAAAAACAACTAAAATCTTTAGAAAGAGCACAATCACGTTGCTCCTTGAGCTGTTATGATAATAATAAAATAAAATAAAAATGGACTAACAAAAAATCATACACATGTATGCTTTACATCTGCCAAATATATACAGTGGAACCTTGGATTACGAGCATAATTCGTTTCGGAAGCGAGCTCTGCACTAAAGAATTGCAACAAAGCAGTGTTTCTGTGTAGAGCAGGGAGAAAAAGTGTGTGTGTCTGTAAAGGCGAAAGTAGGAGGGGTCTGTTGGTCTGTGTGTGTAAGGCACATTGTCCAATGAAACGTGCGCACACCGACACCCACACAGCAGGCAAAGAGCAGGCTAAGCCTTGAGCAGAGAGAGACAATGGATCTTTAACCTCTCTAATAAGACTTGCTTTTGCTTTACACGCATACAGACACAAAATAAAATATGTTTTACGTGCACACACGGGGTCACAGTGTTATAGTAAACAGTACACCCGTGCACGGATGTTGAGTAAGAGAGCACTAAGCACTAAGACCCAGCAGGGGAGATGATTACCCGATTACGGATTTCTCTGCCTCCACCATGTATCTTTCCTCTACATAACAACGCAGAAAAACGTCTAATTGTGAGGCGTGTCCAAACGTTTGACTGGCACATACGCACATATTGGTTACATTATTTCTCCAAAGGTTTGTAATCTGACCATCACACCCACATGTGCTTGTTTGAGAGTTTGTCCACCCCTTGACGATGATGATGATGATAACCTGCACTCTCCTGGGAAGACTTTCCACTAGAGTTTGGCACGTAGCGCTGAGGATTTGTGCTCATTCAGCCACAAGAACATTAGTGAGGTCAGACCTGGCACATGGTCAGCGTTCCAGTTCATCCCAACGGTGTTCAGTGGGGTTGAGGTCGGGGCTCTGAGCTCTCAGGACACTCTATCCTGGGCGTGGCTTTGCACTCATGGGCACGGTCATGCTGGAACATGCATGGAAGGTAAAGGGGAAATGTTACAATGCTACAACACTACAAAGACACAGTACGGGATTATTTGCTTCTAACTTGTTGGTGTCCACATACTTTTGGCTATACAGTATTTATGGACCAGACTGTTGTTAATAACAAAGCATCCATCACTTTGTAATTTGAACACAGAAATAAATATATGACATGATTGACATAATTCCGAGCTATGACTTTCTACTTTCTAGTTAATTTGAACACAAAGTTTATTACATCACTCGCCTAACTTCAGCATTACACACCAAGTATGTGCTGGCTTACTGGTTTATTACCTAATTTATTTATTATTTAATATACTCTCCCATAGCCCATCTCCAGCAGTTGGGGAAAAACATGCCCGTACCCTGTGTGTAGTGTGTGTGACCCTGCTCATGAGGTGAAAAACCAGAAGCCATACCACTTCCTGTTTAGACTAGAGGGACAGAGGAGGGTGAAATTATGGCATGACGACATCACCACGGCTGGTCGTTGCTTCAATTAGCGTAATCTCTAATCTCTACAACCCAGACCTCTCTCTACCTCGCGCGCGCACACACAGGGTCAAGCAGTTGTCGTGGTGATGTTTTGCACAGTGTGTGTGCTGGTGCTCTGTGTGTGTTCATGAAGACAGAGGAATTTGGCTGCTGTTTTTTCAACACCCCCCACTCTGCTCAGCCTGGAGAATGTACACATGCATGCTGCACAGCTGGCCAAACACACACATACAGATACAAAGACACACACACACTTGCATGACGGTGTATACGCATTTACATCTACACTTGTACATGGACACACACACACGGATGTGCATATACGCTATTGTTTGCGTTCCATCACTTCAAAAGATTTGTTTAGGCGTCATTTGCTTGAGGACTCAGAGTAAAGCCCTCACCCCCATTCTGGCTGTACGATGGTTTGCTCTGCCATGTGGAATGTGCAGCGGGAACAGCTTGCATTTAACGAGAGGGTGGAGCGATCCGCGGCAGGGCTGGAGAGTTTATCCGGAGCACAGGGCGGGGTGGGGGTGAACGGGTTTATGGGATATTTTTAGCTTTTGCCATTTCTGCTCCCAACATGATAAAACTGTCACAGCTAGACAGCACAAAGTAGAAAAACATACACACATTCATGTTTACAATTCTATCTATCTATCTATCTATCTATCTATCTAGTCTGTTCTTTCTCTCTCTCTTCAGGTGATGAATATTCCCACCAACCCACTAACACACCTAATCAGAGAAAAACCTTTCGCATCTACTCAACGCTTAAATGTCTGAGTGCACTGGATCAATATACATATATATGTGTGTGTGTGTGTGTGCGCGCGCATTAGGCTCTTGCATCAAAGAGGCTGGATTAAACAGATCCAAATGTGTGACACTGCTGAACATATAGCTCTGGTTCAGGCTAGAAGTTTAACACAGTGATACAGTTGAGAAAGCAGGAGCGAAGCCAAAATAGTTTAAAACTTCAGGAGCAGTGAATTCATCATCCCCCCCACCCCCCCAAGTGTTCAATACTCACACCATATGTGGGTCATGATTACTGTAAGACCATAAAACCATCAGTCATGATGTCATGATTATCGTAAATATTCAATTTATTCTCCCGGTATCATCATTTTAAACTTTAACTGTTTAAATCTTAATTGCATTTATATTATAACATGATGCATTTCTGATGGACTTAAAAAAAAAAGCACAAGGTAAAATGTAAAATAAGCATAGGTAGTGTTTTTCTTCTACTGTTTTGCTTTAGTTGCCATGGTGACCTTTTTAAACACCCAATCGGCTGAGTAAAGCTCACTAGCCAGCGGTGCTGCACAGTAGTGCAGTGTGCAGCTCTACCAGCCCACAGCGCCAGCGTTCCCAGGTCCATCTTGGGTTATGGCTTTCCTCCTACCTCCAAAAACCTCCCAGTGGACAAGGTTTATAAATGGGTGTGTGTAAGGTGCCATGTGACGGACCGGTCCGCATTCATTATGTACCTCACAGTCAGTGTACCCAGGATCGCCAGCGATACTGACTGGAAAGCTACAGTGGAGTGAAAAAGTTTCACTGTTTTTTTTTTCTATAAAATATTTGTCACACTTCAATAATTCAGACCATCAAAATAATTTTAATACTAGGCCAAAATAATTATAGTAACAACAAAATGCAGTTTTTAAATGATGATTTCATTTATTAAGAGGAAAAAGCTGTATAAACCTGCCGGGCCCTATGTGAAAAAGTAATGGCCTCTTAAACCTAATAACTGGATGTGCTACGCATGGCGGCAACAACTGAAATCAAGTTTTTGCGAATTTTGGCCCACTCTTCATTGTAGGGTTTTTCGAGCATGAACAGGCTGTTTAAGATCACATCACAGCATCTTTAGGATTTAAGTCCGAGTTTGACTAGTCCACTCCCAAACTTCAATTTTGTGCTTTTTGAGCCGTTCACTGAAGAACTTGTTGGTGCGTTTCGAGTCATTGCCTTGCTGCAAAACCCAAGCGTACTCGAGCCTGAGGTGACGAACTGATGGCCGCACATTCTCCTTCAGGAATTTTTTGGAAGAGCACAGATTCATGATTCCATCAATAATGGCAAGTCTTTTAGGTCCTGAAGCTGCAAAGTTCCAGACCATCACACTATCACCACCATGTTTGACTGGTGATGTTCTTTTTATGAAATGCTATTTAAGTTTTCCGCCAGATGTAGACAAAAAGTTAAGAACATCAACATCTAAAAAACTTCCTCATTTAAGGTCAGTGTTCATGATGGAAAAAGGGGTTAAAGGAAAAGTTCCAAGATGAAAGCCACTCCTGAACAAAAAGGCCCGTTAAAAAGTTTAACTATTTGTCTAATCAGTCCACAGAATATTTGCCTTTTGGGTTAATCAATATATTGGTTTGGCAAATATGAGACGAGCCTTTTTGTTCAGCAGTGGCTTTCGTCTTGGAACTTTTCCACTGATCCTATTTTTCCTCATGAACACTGACCTCAACTGAGGCAGTTCTTTAGAGGTTGTTCTGGGTTTTTTAATGAGCTCCTGGACGAGTCGTCATTGTCCTCTTGGAGTTAGTTTGGTAGGCCGGTCACTCCTGGGACGGTTCACCACTGGTCCAAATTTTCTCAATTTGTGGAATCCCAGTGCCTTAATTTCTTTCTCTCTCATCTGTTCTTGAATTTCTTTAGATCACGGCATAATGTGTTGCTTTTTGAGAACTTACTGTGCTTCAATTTTGTCAGACAGGTGATATTTAAGTGATTTCTTGATTCAACAGGCCTGGCAGTAATCAGTGGCAAGTGAAATTTAAGTGAGTTTCCAGAAAAAGTGGTTAATTACAGTTAATTTACGAAAATATTCAAGTTTTTGATAATCTGAATCCTTTAAGTGTAACAAATATGCAAAAAATAATAATAATAATAATTAAAAAGGGGCAAATACTTTTTCACAACACTGTACCAGTTACTACAGTAAATACATTGCAGCTGTGTTGCAGTGAGATATATTTGTCTCCTCCAGTACCTACTGAACATTGTACTTTTATGTACAGTTTCTTTTTTTAAATCATTAATGTTATTATACCAGACCTTTACAAAACGCATAGCAGACCATTCGTCTGTCTACGCGTAATCCTTTTACAAGCCATCAACCCTTTAACGTGGCTTAAAAGCATGGCTGCAGTAGAAGCCATGTGAAAGATACGCGAGTGCATGATAGCATTTTGCTTTTGTGCTAGTCCGCTGGCAAACAATTTACTCCACGTCCAACATCTCCTCAGCTAACATACTGAGCTTCCAGAGCACACCTTCATTTAGACCTCATCCAATGCTTTTGTATTCACATCTGTAAAGTGATGTGAGTGTTTGTGTGAGCGGCAGGGATCTTTAACTCCAGTCCTAAAGGGCATGCATAATACACAGTTAGGTGATTCCTCTGCTCAAACACAGCTGAGTTAACTAATCTGTTAAATACTAGGTTCAGTGGGTGTGGTTTAGTGCTGGTGGATTACATACTGTGCTGGACACTCGTCATGCAGGACTGGAGCAGGATCCATGGACTAGTGTGTAACCACGCACCTGGGGGGCATCCTATCAACACGATCAACTGTCAAAATGATCAACTTTTAGAAGAAGTTAGGAGTTTTCCTTCCTGTTTTTAAATTATTTTATTGGTAAATAAACACATCAATGCTATATTTTTCGAATGCTGACTTTTACCCTGGACACATTCATACAGCGAGAGTGTGCGCACTTACAAAGCTCAGCATGCCCTATATAACCCTGTCTACTCATTGTGGTTAAGTATAATCGTCACATTCTGAACACACCACAGCACTACAAAGATCTCCGAGAAACCTCCACTTCTACTTGCTTTCATTTTGGACACAATGCAAAATAGTAGTTTTTGGTGGTTTTTGTGTGTGTGTGTGTGTGTGTGTGTATGAGTTACATATTTACTCTGGTTGCCAGGATACCGGCGCGGGGCACATGCTGAAGCGTGACGGGATGGGACGACCTTTTTGACCTCACCAGTAGCCAGGCTTTTTATGTCTTAAGCCCTATTCGAACGGGACTAGTCTCCAAACGACGTGCGAGGTCGAATTTTTTTCAGACGAAGTCTGTCATTTCATGTATGCATTCGGACCGGACTAACATCTCCGTGTTTATTACGGAGGTAGGTGTGTGTGTGTGTGTGTGTTTTACATGTGGGCGTTGCACAAGGCCACATGTCCAGGATGCGTGGATTGCGTATGGTCATTGGTGCGCAAACTTGAATACCGGCGTGCTAGAGATAGTACGGTAGATCACGTTGACCAAAACACAAAAGAAAACGCGTTTTGGAAAAAAAAAATTTTCGGCAATTACAGACATTCGCATTCGGACGGGATTAGATCTCTCAGAGGACCTCCGAGTTTGCTAAAAAACAGTAAGTAATTTGCTCTGGAATTTTTACAGAGGTCGTGTGAGAGAAAGACAGACATGGCAGATTCGGATGGGATAAAAATCACAAAGTACGTCTGTGAAACAGAAATTTATAGGGCTGGACCAGAATATTCGAATATTCGTTTGGAGGGATGGCATTCGATTTTTCATTTTGAGATTCGAATATTCGAGAATTAAAACTTTTTTTTTTACACATGACATCGATTCCTGCGAAACGGTTCTTATTCGCGCTTAAATGACTAGCCCTTGCGGCAACGCCAACATCGTTATTTACTTTATCTCAGAGAGAAGACAAAAATGACGAACACCTCAGTTGTGTGGAAGCACTTTAAATTGACTAAAGACAAAACAAAAGCAGTGTGTCAAATATGCGATTTCAGCCCTAGAAATTTCTCTAACGACCCCCTGTAAAACTAGTCCCGTCCGAATAGGGCTTTAGCCGCTTCTCTCTAATTCTTGGTCTTTACCCTCCGACCATGGAGCAAGCTTGTGGAGCAACGGTGTGCGTGTGTGTTTAGGTGTGATGACAAAAGCTAAACAGAGAACGAACAACGATCCCTAGGCAAAAAAATTGGTGGAGGAATTACATTTAATTTACTTAGTGTATACAATTCAGCATCAAGTGCACTGTTGCCAGTCGATGAATATAAACAACTATATACTGTAACCCAAACTAACCCAGCTCTCTGTACCTAGCTCTATCTGTCATTGGATCACCATGTTTCTGACAGACAGGTAGCAGCTAGTGAGACCGGGGGAATTCATGTCCAACAGAATACCCATAGTGTATCAATGTTTTTGAATTTTACTCGTTAACCATTAAAGGTTACCTATTATGCAAAATTCACCAAAATTCACCATGCTTTTAGTTTTAAACACGCCAATTAGATTTTTCCGCTTTTGTGACCTCATACAAGACATTTCCTTTCCGTGGCTTGTTGCTCTGCTCTGAAGGATCGTGGCTCAGCAGTAGCTCGTTTACATACAAACTGAAACGGCTCATTTGGAGGAATAAAATAAAGTAGAGTTTGAAGTATAAATTATTGTATAATATGAAGAATATATCAGATGGAGCATTAACATACACTTCGGTGGACCTTATTAGTCACGCATTTAAAGCATAAAGACGTCTTAATTCGCTTTGTGATAGTTATTTAAAGTTTTTCATTAACCGTGGCGCCTAATTGTGTGTGTTGTTTTTTCCGTTCGATGTCTCCGCTCTTGCTGTGTAACACTCCATAAAGAAGATCCTGTGTAATAAATAGCAAAAGAGCACGCGGGCACATCGTTTTCAAAATATTAAACCGAAATCAAGTGCTGCGTCTGGATGTGCGGGTGTCTCCTGACGGTGAGATAACAAGATAAGGCCTCATAATTCCACAGAAGACACATGGATCATTCATACAATACAAGCATGATTGATGCTGCTACTGAGGTGTAACACACCTCGGGATCGTGTTCGCATCATCACAATACAGTCGAAGAGCTGAATCTGACCCACAGTGCCTATTAAACGCTCTTAATCAGCTGAGTCAGCCAGCAGCGAGCCCTGCACACAAGCACACATCTGAATTCACTAAAGGTTTAAATACACACAGAAGAGGCGGACAGGCACGTGTATGTGCAAGCATCTGGAATCTCTTAAAGACACAAAGAGTTACTATATGTGGAAGATGAATATGGCATTCTGTGTGTCTGTGCGCGAGTGTGTGCGCGTCGGCTTCTTATGGACGATTGTTTTGATAACTTGTGGTTGCGGGGGTCAACCCGACAATGCAGTAATGACAAAAAAATAAAAGGAGTGAGAGAGATTAGTGAGCAGTCTCTGAGATATATACAAACACAAACCGCAAGCTCAGGCCAAAGCGCATGATTACGCATGGAACCGCGTCCTCCCTTACGAGGCTTTTTTCTGACCGTGTACACAGTTTATTCTCAAGTGCGCATAGTTACAGCTGTTGTTTATGAAAGTACATTAGGCCTCAAGCTCCCTGACACTGCTTATAAAGTACAACACGTGAGAGTTGCGTTACACCCTTACGGTATGGCTTTAATACTACTTGTGAATCAATAAGTATAAAATGTCGTGTGTGAAACGGTGATCTCGGCCATTTCAGACATCATCTGTAAAGCTCTCACCCAAGCTCAAATATGCGTTCTCTTCCACAAACACACACACACAACCCTGCTTTCAAGTGGATGTCTGTGATGGAGAGATGATGAAGGATCAAGGGAGGAAGGAAGAAAATAATCCAAAGCACACACCTAAAATCAAACACACATCCCCACAGCTAAAACTGTGGCGCCCCTATCCTTGCATCCTATTGGCTAAGCGGCCTGCCAGCTCCTCCCACTACAGACACCTATGGCTGCGATGGCGTCAGGGTGTCTAATCTACTCCCCTGCATAACGTCCTGGAGAGACAGAGAGATTATTATATTGTTTTTCACATCGTTTAACAACACGGTCAACATGTTGCCAGATGTGTTCTTATTTCTTTATCATTTTAATATTCAGATTATTTGTAAACTTCGAATTCACCGATACAAAGTGCACGTCTGAGCGATTACCAGTGAAGCCTGGGAAATTAAAATCGTTTTAAAAACGAATTTCAAATGACATGTTTTATTATCCTTTGATATTCAAATACTTTTCATACCACATGTTGGCAACTCAAATGGACTGGTTTTATCATGCTAATGAAGCGCCCTGAAACTGAAATTTAAACTTAAACTACAAGAATAAAAGAGACAGCAATAGAGCGGTGTAGAATTTCATGTGCTTGAAAATGTTTTTGTCTTCTTTTGTCAGCTCTCGTGTTGCAAAAATATAAGCCTGTCTCACACGCACAAGTTCTCTCTCTCTCTCTCTCTCTCTCTCTCTCGAGTAAGAGCTTAGTTATGTCCTTTTCAGTTCCTAAATATACATCCCAGGTTTCACGATACCCTCTCACGCATACACTAACAGGTCAATCTATTTCGATAAAGAGCTTAGTGCTTAAAAAGATCCTGAAAACTCATTCTTAAAGAAAAGTTTTGCATAGTCAGGAGGAACAGCTGCTATTGTCTGCTCTGGTGTTTGGAGCACGACCACGCAGACTAGTTTTTGCATGCGGGGGCAGGGGTCTGTCTGGACTCGATCATCATGTGGTTTTTAAAAGGCTTGAAATCTACTGGCATGTGTAAATAAGAAGAGGTTCCTCTAACAGTCATTAGACACACCTTCACTCATTAAATGCGTTTTCTTTATTTTCATGACCATTTACATCGGTAGATTCTCACTGAAAACTATGCATCAAAACTGTGAATGAACACATGTGGAGTTATGTACTTAACAAAAAAAGGTGAAATAACTGAAAACATGTTTTATATTCTAGTTTCTTCAAAATAGCCACCCTTTGCTCCGATTACTGCTTTGCACACTCTTGGCATACTCTCGATGAGCTTCAAGAGGTAGTCACCCCCCCCCCCCCAACCATCTCGATTGGGTTCGGGTCCAGTGACTGTGGAGACTTTTTTTTTTTTTTTTTTTTTTTTTTTTTTAAGTACATAACTCCACGTGTGTTCATTCATAGTTTCTCTTTAATGAGAATCTACCAATGTAAATGGTCATGAAAATAAAGAAAACACACTGACAGATAGATGAGAAGGTGTGTCCAAACTTTTGGCCTGTACTGTATATATATTAAAAACTAATATGGGGCGTTCAAGTCAGACCGGGACTTTTGCTTAGATTTGCGCTGAATAACAGGACCGTTATAATATCGGTACTAATCCCAGACTTTTACTAGTGCTTTCCATTTTACATTTAGGCATTTGGCAGATGCTCCTATCCAGAGCGACAAAGAGTCCTTATACCATCAAGATGCCATCAAGGTAGAAACTTTTTTTAGTACAGCAGAGCCATGAAATAAATAAGTGTCATGTCGAAAACTCTGGCCTCCCAGGAACTCCTTTAACCCTTCTGTTACCTTCCAATTTACTAACATCTTTTATCCAGCAATTTAAACCTCTAGAAAATTATCATAATTAAAACTGTTACCCAAGTTTATGTATAAAAGTCTCTGAATATGAAGGAAAGAACAATTATGTCAAATATTTATTTTAAGACTTTAAAAATTGCAGGGTTAAGGGTCCAAACATGTGGAAATGCCTTAGAGCGAGGTCATGACTATACAGGGACACGACAATAACGTTCAGTAACGAGCTCCTGTAATGTAGTAATGTGGTGTTAGTAAATGATTGTGTGTACAGTTCCCACAGACAAATGTGTCTGTTCCGCAAATTGGTGACGAGTTATCTGCCGATTAGCATTCCACTCGTTGAATATGTTTATGGGAATGACTGCAATGGGCTCCGACTCACCCCGGCCGTAAAAATCATTTACAGACCTATGGCCTTTTAAAAAAAAAAATGGTTGGCACCATTCAAATATTTTACTACGACTAAGAGTCTCATTACTGTAACGTGCTTGAAAGTCTCCTATAAATGTCAATCGATTTGTAATTTAATCACAAGTCCTAGTTTGAACGCCCCTTGTATATAGTTGTCAGAGAAATGAGACCAAGAAAAAAATCTCACAATCTGTGCATGCAAAGGGCATCTCAATCTAAAGGAAGTGAAACCAGTCACTATTTAAAGTTTGATCTTTTAAAAAGATGACATTTATTCCAGGGGGTTTCATACTTTATTCACCTTTTAGAGTTACATTCCCACCAAAAACAACCAGCAATGAAAACAGCAGTGGCATTAATGTTATGTTCACTGCTTCTGAAGGATCTCACTAATGGTATTAACCTTCCTAACAAAGCCATCAGTCATAGATTGTAAGTGTGTGTTTACATGGTAAAACATGCTGTTGTGAGAAAAACAACAACAGGGTGGCGTGACAGCATTACCACACCAAAGATGATCCTTTTCCACATCCTGCAGTGTTCTGTTCACCACAGCACAGCCAATGATTTCTTCATGATAAAATGTAAGTTTTTAAAATTCTATAGTTAGATTAACAAGTTCCTGTTATCCTTCGCCTTATGAAGACTTCATTCAATCCTGTCCTCTGTCTCAAATGGGGGTGGGGGGCTTTCCTCATGACAGAGAACTTAGTAAAGATATAGATATTTACTTCTGACCGTTACATAGTGCTGACACTGGAGACTCCTTCCATTAACCTCCTTTCACAAACCCTACACCTACAGTTACAAGTCACAAATCTAGTTTATGTCATTTACAAGCCATTACTAGTCCCAGTGAAAGTGTTATTACAGAAATAAAAACATGTTAGCATCAGAACATTTATTCTAATTATTGCCGTTTTTAACTTTAATTACAAACAACACTCTCATTAACCTATTAGCCTATAATTAGTTTCTTTCTTTCCATCATTCAGTCAGTCAGGTTTGTTATTTTTGCTCCACTCAGCAATATCGTAGCTTAAATATAGACCTACCTCAAACTGTCAAGGTAAAAAGTCCTACAGGATTACATTCTAGCAGGGCTTTCAGATTTTTTTTTTTTTTTTTTTTTTACATTTTATGTATTTTATTTATTTGACAGGCGCTTTCATCCAAAGCGACTTACACCCGAGGTAAGCGAAGGAAAGTCAATTACCTTTTGCTCAGGGCATAACACTCACAGCCTGGCAGTACAGGTGTCTGAGCTGAGCCTATACTGCCTGATAAAGAACAGAAACTGGGTTATTTTAGATGTTTCCTGAGAAAATAAAATTTATATTACATTACATTACATGCCCTTATACAGAGCAACTTACATTTCATCCCATTATCAGAATAATAAGGAAGTTAGTTTTTAAAGTAACTAATTACATTTCAAAATTACTGTCATTGAAAAGTAATTAGTTACATTACAGAGTTAATTTCTGATAAAAGTAACTAGTTCGAGTACTTTTTCCATTGCAGAAAATTTAAACTCCTTTGAGATTCCTCATGCATGTTTTTTTTTACTTCTATCATCAATGTATGATGTAATAACCCCTTGGGCAAAGGTGTTCTGAGAAGAGGAACATGTAAATGTATTCAAAAAGGAAGTGGTTGTTCAGTGGTTGAAGCACTGGGCTTAGTAAAGTTTGGCCCATAATCTTTTAACTACTAACAGCAGGAATAACGGAGGAGGGCGGGTTATCGGGGGCAGGGCGGGGCTTGTAGCACGACTTTCACACACACACACACACACACTAACGGAATGACTGCTGTCTGGCTCACAGATTACATAAATTGTATGAATAACAGACATTTTTGAAAATGTAACTAAATAACCGAGTACTTAACTGGCGGACCTAACACGTTAGATTACTCGTTACATCAAAAAAGTAATCCAAGTACTGTAAGGCGTTACACCCAACACTGCTCATTATTCCTCTGAGGGTTAAGGGCCTTGCTCAGGGGCCCAACACTTGTGGCTTGGGGGTGCTAGGGTTTAAACCTGGGACCTTCGGATCGGTAAACCAACACCTTAACCACTGAGCTACCCCTCTACCATAGCAGACATCTATTAGAGAAACCTGGACCAAATATTAGGTGACATTTATTGACATACGCTCTCACCTGTCAATCGCAGCGACACTGTCCAATCAGGTGCATCTATGAGTGTGTGTATGCAGAAGGGGACAGATAATGCTTCCCTCTGATTGTTTGACGCAGTCTGTAAAAGATGTGGCGAGCTGTCTAGACATGTTTTAGAGAAGGCATGGGTTAGACCTGGGTAGGCTGTCTTATGATAGGGAAGAAATAACTAGGTGGTAAAGGTCAAAAACAAACTAGGGAGAAAAAAAAAAGTACAAATCCCTAATGTAATAACCCCTTGGGCAAAGGTGTTCTGAGAAGAGGAACATGTAAATGTATTCAAAAAGGAAGTGGTTGTTCAGTGGTTGAAGCACTGGGCTACTGATCGGAAGGTGACTCACAGGATCACCAAGCTGAACTGCTCATTTGTATACCGTCTCACTTGTAAGTCCCTTTGGATAACAGCGTCATCCACACAAGGTGAATGTGCTCGTTGTTAGCGCGGTGCTCGGATCAATGATTAATCGTACTGAACCAAGTCATGCATTTGCCCTACACAGATATAACACTCGGTACAAATAGGTTACCAGACGCATGCAGGATTATTGTGCGCGTGTGACATATGTTTCTTGCGCGTGTGATTCCGGCGGTTTAGACTCATTAGAGCGGCTGGTGTAACCTAATTAAAACCCTATGGAGGGACCACCCATCTCCATCTCCATCTCTGTACGCGGCTCGCGGTGGGTGGTGTAGACTGGACGCTTCTACCGATCTGGCTGGCGTACAGTAAAAGCGAGGAAATTTATTAACCCAAATATGCGGCAGTTTGATATGAGGCCACACACGGCGACGTGTGCGCCAAGTACAGTGCCACACAGTGGCCGGAACAGCTGCGGTGAAGCGTGCCTGTGTGTAAGCATTCCCAAGGAACACAAGAGGGAGGGTGTGTGTCTGCTGGAGATAGTGGGCATCAAAGGAAAATGCTATCAGAGATAGTGAGACAGAGAGAGAGAGAGAGGGAGAGAGAGAGAGATAGAGAGAGGGGGAGAGTGCCAGCTGCGTGGAGGGAGGAGGTACGTGAGTGAGTGAGCTGGATGGAGCCCAGCTTTGTCTATGCCGGGCCTCCAGGGAGCCGTGTGTGGCACAGGCAGGGCAGCCTGCTCCTCTGGAGATGAGCCAGGCCACACGCAGGGGCTGAGTGCTCAAGAAATCCCCTGGCTGAAAAAGGGATCACCAGGCCTCGGGCCACACACACACACACGCATGAACAAACACATGAACAAACACATGCGCTGCTCTAGCATAATACAATACTAAGCTCATGTCATTTAGACTTAAAACACAAGTATGTGCAGGCACACAGACATGACATAATATCATACCCAACTACTGTTCTCGCCTTTATACATATTCATACATTGTGTGTGTGTGTGTGTAGTAGATAACATTCCTAAATTGATGTTCTCATATGCAAAAAGAGAGCGCAAGGTCTGAGCTCTTTACTGGGAGATTACAAGTCTCAGCTTGAGATGCTTCATTTATATTGATAGTTATTGTACACTTTTCTTGTCACAAGCTTCAGCATCTGCAAGGTTGCAATCTGTCCCTTTACTCCACAGTATGTGCACCTACAGCATTTGGTGGCTGACCAAAAAAAAACAACAACACTGACACACTCACAATTGCTCGGTCACTGTCAGCACTGTTCGAACAAAACAAAACGACAAAAAAAAAAAAAAAAAAAAAACACATCTGACTTGTGAGATTAACTGATCACCAAGGTATCCTCAGCACATAATGTAAAGGTGAAGTAAAAGCTGTTGAAGTCCAAGAAAGAGACCTGGACAGACATTTGTTTTAGACAGAACTGAAATGACTTAAAGCTTTAAAAACATGGATTTAAAAAACATACATTTATGGATTACACACCATTTTATTCATTAAAAGTTTACCCACACCTCTGCCTGTGTGCAGATCCTGAACCGGTACCTGCGAATGGAGTGTATGGTCGACCCGCTGCCGCTCCTCACGCTCCTCCGATGTTCTGTGAGCCTATGATTCTGCCTGTCGTGTGTCTACTGTTACATACAGCGAGGAACGCATGTGACACATTCACAGTATCGTCTGTTACGTGGCATTCGTCTCTTGAGAAAGCTGTCTATCGTAATAGTTGGTGAGGAACACCTGTGACACGCTTACAGATTTGCATAGACGTTCCTGCCGTTCATCACAAAATGTAATAGTAGGTAACAGTGCGTTATGTGTATGTAATATAAGATATACCTCCAGGGTCAATGGGTTCGTCGTGTGCGTGGAGTTGGCATGTTCTCCCCGTGCTTTGTGGTTTTCCTCCACATACCCTGGTTTCCTCCCACAGTCTAAAAACATGCAAATTAGTCTAATTGGTGTTCCCAAAAGAAGTGCCTGTTATGTGTGAATGAGTGTGTGTGTGTGTGTTTTTTTTTTCTGGGGGAGTGGATGTGTCACCCTGTCCAGGATGCATCCCGCCCGGGCTTGTACCCGAAGCTTCCTAGGGTAGGCTACACACACCCAGCGGTCCTGTACAGGAATGAAATTTACAGCATATGTATGCTTTATTTTCAATCCACCTGAGCACTTTTTTTTGCGTTTTGCTGGACCCACCCTCCCTCTATATTAAGCTCATGTGATTTAGACTTAAACACAAGTATGTGCATGCACACAGACATAACATAATATCATACCCAACTACTGTTCTACCTTTCCTTACCCCATCACAAAATAAATAAGAGCACATTAACTATTATTATTATTGTCAGGTTGACAGGATGAGGGATTGAAGGTTTAATCGCCTGACAAATTTCATTTTGCAGACTTAGGTTTCTTAATCTCATAATCTAGTGCTTTTTGTCGTTTTCTTGCCTTTCCCTCTGTCTGAGCGCCTGAAGAAAAAAAGGGAGGCTGGCATTTTCTTTCTCCTTTTTTGTGTTGCCTTGACAATTCAATAAGCCATAACTCTATAGGCAACGCTGCCAGGGAGGCATTGCCATTACTCTGTATGCTGTTGCTGAGGATTACATCATCATCACTCGGTATATTGCAGCAAAGGGAATAAAGAGCCAAATGAGTGTTTATGAGTATATACACGTGCGTGTGTGTATGTGGACTGCTGCTTTGTGCACACTTAAATGACCTCTGTATGAAGTAGACTGCAAAAAGTGCAACTGACCCCGCTACCCTCTCTTCCGTCCTCTCTTTCTTTACTCCCTCCCTCTCTTTCTTTTGCTGTCTGTCTCTGTCAGGTGTAGGGTTACTGCTGGCTCCAGACAGAGGCAGTAATGTAGCTCTAACTCCCAGACATCAACACAGACAGACCGAGGAAAAAAAGGGGGGAGCAAACTCTTGATGCTTTTCTATCAACATGGAACTGGATCCGGTGCCTACTTTCAAATCAGTTCTCCTATTTTCCCCCAGTCAATAAAATCAGATGCATTACACTCATCGAGGAAGCCATGACACTAGATCTTGAGATACAGGAGTATTTTGTCACCATGGCAGCAACTTGGGTATTCATATGGCCACAATTATACAAGATACACACACAGACTGTGTGGGAGTGTTTAAAAATTACTGCTGGAAGAAAAAGAAAAAAACTAAGCGCAATCAATATCATAACAGTGAATCAATGGTCTGTTGAAGAAACAACTGTTTCGCTGGTTACTTCAGCAAATCTGGGAAAATAGAGAAACCCTACAGTAAAGCTGGTCATATGAAAAAAAAATTAAAATCAATCAATAATTCTTAGCATGCATTTCGTACATTGCATTTAACGAGCATTAGTGTTAAAGGCCTGGAAGATAAAACACAAAGCCAGTAATTAAACCTTGTCATTAAATAAGGAATACAGGCTTCCATGGTTGGTATTTTTAGGCCAAGTATTCGGAAACACCTACGTGATCTGATTACACAACAGCTCGGCTCGAAATAGCTGGAACGCAGGCTGTTTGGTAAAAGGTTTGCCGGTTCAACTCAACCAGCCGCACCGGTCTGTCTAGAGCAGTGGAACTGTGTTGGTGGAAGAGGCTCTCTGTGCGCTCAGGGGGTACTTTAAGTCTTACGGGAAAATATTAGTTTGCATGTAAAAGCTAAAACCGTGAAAATGTATTTGCATGTGACAAAAGTTTACTTGCATGTGACTCAAAGTTTACATTAAAATAGAGCTAGAACGCCTTCAAATGATTTCCCACCATGTCACGTTCTCTCAAATAATCTGCAGCCAAACACATCCATCATAAGATTCCTGAACATGCTCTATAATTTTCCATACATGGCAAGAACTGATCTTTGGTTTAATGCCCACATTTTGAACCTAATTTATTCATGCCTTCTTCCAATACACTGTTTTATTGTCCATGTAAATGAGCTACTGCTGAGCCACGCCACCAGCAGAGATGAGCAACAAGCCAGGGGCAGGGTATCTTCTTCTATGAGGTCATAATAGGGGGGAAAAAAATCTAATTGACTTGTACAAAGATGAAAAAAAATGATAGAAAGCAGGGAAATCCCCCTCCCCCACCGTTTCATGCTTGTTTATGCACACTGAAGCGAGACCCATCTGAATGAAAGAAAAAGTCTAAAAACTGTATTTTTTTTTTTACAGCATAAAATGTGCTCTTTAATGTTCAGAGATCCTCTAAACAGATTCATACTGAGCCATACTACATTTCTGTAATGTTACACATTCCAGTACACAGTTAGACAGGAAGGAAGAATGAGTTAAAACAAAAACCTCCATCACATTTTATAATGACTTATAGTGTCTCTTAAACCACATGCTCATTCTTCACTCTGAGTTTTTGTGTCTTTGGGTCTAACCGACGGTCCCATCACTACACTGCACTGGTAAAGAAGCAGCTGACAGGTGTAGTAACACGCTCAATTATTTTTAACTTCGCTTACTGCGAAGGCGCTCGAGCTCAATTGTTCATCTGGCACAATCCTCCCCACTGAGCCAGGGGTAAAGAGACGTACATCTTTCTAATTAAAACTGCAGCTGTCCAAGAGGACCGGTCCATAGAGGATCCTCTCAGCATGTCACCAGTTACCATTAAGAGAACCTGGCTAACCAAAGACGTGCAGTGATATGCGAAGGAAGGACTTCGGCTCATTAGGTAGCTTCTGAAGCCCTTATGATAAGACAACTGCGAAACTTTAATGTCAGCCCTTCAAGCCCACACAATGCTGATATGTAGATTTAAGGAAAGCACTCGTTCAAAGCAACGTAGCCAAGATCACAGCAATGATCAAAAATTAAAAAGATTGCATTTCAAAAGTCAGACTCATTTAAGGACACATTTGAAAATGTCAAGTCAGCAAGACTATGTTTCAGCCTACAGTTTATGTAAAAAACCAGTAATTTTAACCCGAAAATCCTGATTGTTGTGTGTTATGAGTCAAATCAACTATTGCTGGGATTAAGCTGTCGGTTGTCAGTTTCATATTCGTTCTTATTCACCGAGCGTTCAAATCTTCTGCCAGTAAGACCAAATACAGCAGAGATTAAAGGTCTGGTTCTGCCTGAACAGGAAGTGAGTGTTTAACAGAAACAAATTGAGGTGTTACCCAAGAATTATACACAAACCACAGAAGCACATTTAGGTGAATTAAACCACTTTCTGAGAAAATGCACCAGGTGTACTGGAAATATGGATCAGTGCAAACAGAAATATTCAACATCAACTAGTTCTTAACTACTCATGCTAGTTTATTAACGGCAATCTTATCAGCTTGTGACAGAATGACAGCTTCCAAAAGTAAACGGCCTGCCTGAACAAAAACACACCTGTATTTCGAGAGAATGTAGACAACTGCTGTAGATGACAAAAGATACCTCAACCTCTACCCAACAAACAAGAAAGACAGAATACCAGCAAAGGAGGGAGGATGCTCGACCTGTACACACCTAAGCGTCAGCTAGACTCCAACAAAGAGCCAGACACACAGCGACGAGACGCAGACGGGATTTCGCAGACAGATGAAATGAGAGAGAGCGAGAGAGCATTGTATGCAGAGATAGTAAGGGAATGTGAGAACAGAAGGATGAAGGCGACTTGACGCATCCGGACTGCTTTCTGTAATTTATACTCCCTTCAATCAATTCTCAATTTCGCTCAAAGTGCCAGACAGCAGTGACACACAAACGCTTGGACAGACGAAAGTCTTCTCTCTCTCTCTCTTTCTCTCAGCACACCCTCAGTTTTTTCTGCGTTTTTCCTTTCTCTGTGCACTCCAGCTTTCTGCGCTTTCTGGGTCAGGAGCTGTAGTGTGGAGAGAAGCGCTTTAGTGCAAACCACTTATGGGTTCAAGACCTTTATAGCACTAAAGCCAGGCTTCCACTTCTGATACAGACAGATATCAGAAGTCTCAGTTTTCCTTGGTGTCTGATACTGATCTCACGCCGATCTCGCATCCTCATAATGACTGTGCCGGCTCTCTCTGTTGCCAAATTATACAAAATATTAGATGATGTGACATGAAAGCGACATGCTTTGGGGCATTTTCTGATAATTTATGCACCGTATATACACAGACATCATTTATTTGGTGGTAACCAAGGTTGTTGTTGGTCTTTCGGCTGCTCCCGGCAAAGGGTTGCCACAGCGTTCTGCAAATACAAGCTTGGCACAGGACTTATGCCGGATGCCCTTCCTGATGCATCCTTCCAATTTTATTCGGGCTTGGGACCGGCACTGTATCCACCAGTATCTGGGGTTTGGGCACTGGCTGAGAATCGAACCCGGAAATATGCCGGCATACTAGGGTCCGACGTCAATATTCTGTGCCAGTCTTTAAATTCACGCACAAAAGAGGATGTGTATCCAGAAGACGACAACATCCAAACACACACCTAGTTCTCACACACCTAGAGAGCGGCATGTAAAGACAAAATGCTAACAGAAGACCAAGATAAGTTCTTAAAAAAAAATCTTTTGACACATCACTTGATGTCACATCACATTGCACTTACATTGACCCTAATATCAGACTAATAATCAGACGAATAGCCCAATCCAAAAAATTCCGTACACAGTGTAAACACCTCAGTCTGAACCTCAGTTTGTGTGTCACTGCTGTCTGATATGATGCAACTTGATCGGATTTAACGTTCGATCAAATAGTTATTAGTCATGATCATTTGTCTCTTGTTGGAATAAATATATTCTTTCTGCATGTTTGCCTAATGATGGGGTAACGAGATTAAGAGGTTATGAGATTATGAAATGTAGCTTCCATTGCTGATCAATAAACTTCATGAGAACAACTCTGTCCAATCCGTCATTCCTCCACTGGGTCTTTGGCTGAAGAAAGGAGACTGATTGGGTAGATGCTTTACTGTGTGTGAAATATCAAGCTAATCAGATATGGGACAGAATTCTTGCAACCAATCATAAGACAGGAGGGAGACTTTTTTTTTTCAGAAAAGGTAGAAGGCCTAACCTAACCTAACCTAAGAACAAATTGTTTCTCACCCTAAGCTGCTTATTTAATATATCTGGTGTATTGCCAAAAGTTCTGTCATTATCTGTCAGTTATCGTAACACAACAACCTCAGAGCTCAAATACCTACCTGCCGTACCGTAACAATATGAATATGTTATTCATAAAACAGGGAATGATTTTATATTTAATAAAACTAATATAATTAAACATGCAACGGTCCAGCTGAAAATTACAACAGCAGTCAACGGTTAAATGTGAATGTGGCGACTTAAGTTCCTTTTCCGATGAAATCCTGACTGTCCAGACGTGCAGCCACTACAGCAACTATTCTTCAAACTGTTTGAAGTAAGTGTGTGACAGGAGGCATGACCGAGAGAGAAATACTGCACTTCTGTCGGTTTCTTTTTTTGGATGATGTCAGGAAGCAGCCGTTCAAAGTGTCAGCTCTCGTCATTCATTCAATTATCGGTGAGAGTGAGGAAGAGAGAGAAGAGGGAGATTTACTCGCTTTCACACGTTTAGCATGTCAGGTGATAAGTCATAACACCTTTACAAATAAATCTACATCTCTGGAATCCTCTCTTCCTCTCACACACTTGCTACACAATTAATCACCCTATTATTATTCCTTAATGAATATCCTGTCTCACCTGTCAGTTGCTGTTTTCTTTGCACTTCTGCACCACTATATCTCGCTCTCTTTCCTTCTCTTGTACTTGCTCTAGTGCCTGAGTTAAGCGAGGCCAGGCGGCGCATGCAGCTGCTCTTCAGGAACAAAGATGAAGGGGGAAAAGATGACAAGAAATAGAAAAGAGAGAGACTCGAACATCATGTGAGCAAGCAAAATAAATCCTTAGGAGCAGTTCAAATGACTGCGTGTTCCAGATACCTGATTATTACTGGGTGTGTGAGGTAGTGTGTGCTGCATTTTCTCTTCCCAAAGAGGCACTGCACCTCAGACTATTTTTAACCTTCAGAAGGGAAGTGCCAGGAGTGTGCTGGAACACGTGCGGAAGAACTTCACCGGCAGCTCACTTTGCAGTACAGAGCAAAAAGCACAATCGCACATCAGTAACATTAGCATTAGCACTGATTTTTCCATATATTAAACACCGGAACAGAGAGCGCGTAAGAGATATAATATGTAAGGAATACAAGATGTACCAGTTCGACGTGTGTAACAGGAGCTGCATCGCTATAGAGGAGCTGATCAATCCTTCTGTACTCCAAATCCCAGCACGTTTAAACAGCAGCTCTGTCTCATCCCAGCGTTTCTTCTAACAGGTTATTGTCAGAAAATCACACTTGCACGGCGGACACTTGACATGAACTGATTAAAAACCGTGTCGGTTTGCACAAAATACACAAAACGGTTTGTGGACACCCATACAGTATGTGCTTGATGATCATGCCATTCCAGATGGAGTCCAATCCATTCCTGTTGTTATGACCTCCCTCTTTCTGGGAAGGCTTTCCACTAGATTTTGGAGTGTAGCTCTGTTAAATCAGTCGATAAGCATTACTGAGATTAAACACTCTTTACTAGACCCCCAGTACATTTACACTACTTTGTGTTAGTCTGGCTAATTGTCTTTGTCCTAAAAAACTAAAATTGGAGTTTTAAAATAAAGTGTAAATGACTGTAAAAATGTAAACATGTCTGATGACATCGTACTAATACCCCTCTCTCACCTATGCCATTTGACTCACAGTGAGATGCGGAGTTAGGCACCGTAAGTTGCTGCGATTGCCCGCCGACGTTCCGCTAGCGTTCCGTAAAGTTCTGTAAGGACCGCAAGCTTCTGTGAGGACCGGCAAAAAATTTATTTATTTAATGTATAATTTTTCGTGCGGAAAGATGGAAACGTACTCACAGTGCCAAAAAATCGCGGTGAATCATGATGAACTGTACTTATGGCCACCGCGCGAAACCGCGTAGGTGACATAGGGCTATAAAGTGAACTACGAAAAGTCGGACTAGCAAACCCAAATAGTGAGCTTAGAAGTCAAGCCACACCTGCGCGTATAACAGAATCGGGCACAGAAATCACCTTAGGCCCTCTGCGCATGTTTCACAGTTTCCACTATGGGATTTGACCCAGAGGTCGACCGATGCATGACAAATTGAAAAAAGCTGCTAACAATAAAGCAGTGTTGTCTGCCATCAAAAAGCAGAAAAAAACAACAACACAATCTCATACAAAAAGTACAAAGCTGTAAAGTTGGCCGTGTTTTTACTACGCGACATGCTACTTGTCTCTAGCTAACTTGTAGAGATTTGGGGCGAAAAAGAAAAAAAACAATTCAGCTTTGTTTATCGGCACAGATACCAAAATTGTTTTTTATAAAAAATTTACATAAATGTTAAGTTGGTAAAATGTTGCTATCCCTTAATAATCCTACAGGTGGTGTGCTCTAAACTATTCAAACACTAGCCAGCAGCACAGCATCCTGTCTGATCGTGACAAAATCGGGAAAATTGTGAAATTTGCAACATAAATCAAATAAAGTCACAGCACCTGCTGTAGGTATCGTGGTATCCTACTGGGTTGGCCAATGTGATTCCCATCCCTACTAACTTGTTTGTCGCGTGTTTAGTGTGTGATGTAAAAGTTTACCAATACCGGTGCCACACTCTTTGGAGGAGGCTGTAGCCCCTTGCTCTCTGTCTGCAGACTGTCCGTCTGCCTGGCGACTTAGTGCTCCGGCTTCATTTTGCCTTTCTATTCAGTCCTTCTGTGTATATAGTCAAGCTATAACTGGCTCGACTTAACTGTGCATGTAATCGACTCCTTGATATAGCATAAGGTGCAGTTGGTGTTTCAGGCTCCCCCCCCTCCCCCAAAGGTGTTCAACAGGGTTGAGATCTAGGCTCTGTGCAGAACTTTTCAGTTATTTCCCTCCTCCCTTGGCGAAACCATATCTACATGAAGCTCGTCATACTGGAACAGGGTTTGGCCATCAGTTCTAGTGAAAGGAAATCTGTAATGCTACAGCATGTGAAGACATGTCCTATACAATAACATTCAAGTCAATGCAGTTATATTTGTATAGCATTTTAAACTATTTTAACAAATGGTCAACATGCTTCCAGCAGTTTGTGGAAGCTTCCTCTTCCATTCATCAAGGAGCTTCAACACGACTTTTTTTTATTTAAAGGTTAAACACCACCTTCTGTGCTCCTGCATATCTACCCTCTGGCAGAAACATGGCGTACCACGCCTGATCCAGCTAATCAAGGTCTTCAGTAGAAACTGCATACTCAAAAGAGTACAGGAGGAGGATTCGGCATTGACAGGATTTGGCAGGTTTTCCTCTTATAAATCCACTTATCTATTTTTTCTGTGTGACCTATATATGTTCCATTGACTGAAATTTTATGCGGAATTATTTTCCATATTTAGAACTTCATGTGACAAATGTGATGCTTCTTTTAAACAGCTTTTGTGATTCTATGAATAATAAGAAATAATGCTCATTGTAGTAAAAATAAACTCTGATTCAGTATCACATTCCCTGTGACTAGCTAAGACTTGGGACTAAAATATGTGACTGGCCGTTGCACGCTTTAATGTTCTTTGTGAGTGGATGTGTGTGTGTGTATTTTGTGAGCTCTCTAGAACATTGTATTTAAGGACACGGGCTGTAAGAGGAGGAACTGGGTCTCAAGAGAATGATTGAGGGGACATCGCCTACGTGACACCCTGAGCATACCCAATATGGACCCCAAGATGCCCTCCCCCAAAAACACACACAAAAGCCCTAACCCTCATTTTCTGCCTTGCATTCACTCGGAGGCACATGCATGCAGCACATGGCAGAGGTACCCTCCCAGTGCGCATATATCATAAGCACACACATTCTAGAAAAAGCACATTTTAGAGATTGGACCCAAGCAGCCACACACACACACACACACACACACACACACACACACAGATACTCTCTCAGAGACGAATGCACCAAAAAAAGCAGCATAAAATATTCAGTGAATTTTCTACCATGTGCTCTGTATGTGTGTAAAAGTGTAAAAAAGGAGAGGACGAAGGAGAGAGGGAGGGGGAGACGAAGTCAATGAGGGCAAAGGGAGAGCGAGAGAGAAAGCGAGAGAGACAAAATCCAGCTGACTTCTTTCCAAGAAACTCCCCCTAGCAACAGCCCTAGCACACTCTGTGCCCTATTGGACAGCTGACAGCACGCATCACCAACCCATGCTGGAGTCCTCAACCAATCAGACACCAGCGTGGCTCTCAGCTGCAGGGGGAGCTGGGCTTTCATGATTCCATGTTCGCCATGGCAACTAAAGCCCTGTCCTGGCCTAGAGGTGGCCTACAAGAAAAAAAAGAAAAGAAAAAAAAAACACTCAGGCACTCCTGTGAGGAGATGTATGGTTAAGCCTGAAGCATCTTTCGACTGGAGTCAAGAACAGATGCGAACAATCAATAATGCAAAAGCACAATAATCACACCCATATCAGGCCAAGATCAAGGTACACACCTCCTTAGTGGTGCTCAAAGGTAATGGAAGTGAACTACATTCCTTCGCTAAACTGCACTGAATATCTCTAATGCAGTCAAATTAGGGTAAGGAGTTACGTGTGACGCCACTGGGACTCCACTCGACCAGCTCTGTGGTTTTGCACTGAGGTAACCCACAGCAGGCCTCAGAAACACTAACATCTGGACACACACACACAAGTCTGTGTGTGGTAATTGTGGTGGTTCCCCATGCTGAGCTGTTCACCCTGATGCTACGTGTGCCGATTTACTGGCGGAGCGTACCAGATTTGTTATCGACAGCGTGAGGCTTACACACGCCATCAGCAGGCTGTCACGCCTGTGAGCCAGATCAAAATGATGCAAATATTTTTAACTGCTTAAACATTGGCTTTCGCTCCAGTGTGTTAGCAAAACATTAGTCTAAGCCTTCCTGTATTAGCAGGAAGTTCTCTCTCTCTCAAGAAAAAGATCAGGCTAGCAACACTGTCTAACGAGTAACTATAGAGTATTAAATTAAACTAGCTAGAAGTACAAGCAGCTTTTAGGCTTAAGCTTTAAGAATACACTTTTCCCCTCCGATGCAAAGGTATACAATATGGTTAAAATTGTATTGGACGCAACCATATAGGTTTCATCTTTGTATTGCTGGAATATTACAATTTCCTCAAACCACTTGAATGGGACGTTCAAAAATTGTTACACTGGGAAAAATAATAATTTGGCCATATTGTGTCTGAAATATTACTAGACACTAGGGGTTTTTGTTTCCTGTTATATATTGCAATTCCAGTCCAGTTGTTACACCGTATATTGGCAAAGCTTTAATAACCTTTGGTACTCGCCAAAGGTACAGCTGTGTGTCCAAGGTCAAATTTTAAGTGTGCTGATATTCTGTATAACTGCACTCTTGCTGATAGCTCACCCGGTATGGAAAATTCTCTCTCTCTTTGATCATTTTGGACCGTCACATGGGTCTCTTAGGCGGGTGAACGCAATTAGCGCAAGATAAACACTTGCACTCCCTTTTATCTTCTTTTAATTTGCATATCTTTCCTTTATTCACCCGCTGTTTAGATTCATCTCCCTCAGCTTAAATCTCAGCTCATTTCATTTGCCCAAAACATAAGAAAAAAGAAAAAAAAGTCACAAATATGTGAATGTAATTAGATTTACAGGAAGTCCGTTCCAAAAGTGAGGCAGGGTCAAATGCTGAGGAAGTTAAGAAACAGTGGCTATTATTTATTTATGGTGATCATGTTCCGACAGCTATCACGAAAGCTGCGTGTGCTGAATATTTTACATCAGACCGCTTTCTCGATGAGGGACGATTCAACGCGGGATGTGCTAAAGCGTAGATATATTCCTTAACTTCAGATCCTGAAGCCGTAAGTGTTACTGTTACAAAGTTACTCTTTGTTAAGCAGGTTTGCTGAATTAACACATGCTATGATCTTAATGTTTCTACGAAAGCTCGCATTACATGCCGAAGCAGTATACATCTTCGGGATAGTAAGTTGAGAACAGTCAGAACGCAGTAAATTAGCCATGTTTAACTTAACATGTTGAGTGACATAAAAGATAAAAATGCCGATCTAAATCTAAATCTCGAATATAACTCTTAATTAAGAGATAATGAAGGTCAGGTTCACTGTTTGCATTTAGAAAACAGACGGGAAATGCCTGAAACTACATGTGAAAATAAACTCGCCTGTATCAAACACTCCTGAGTGTACCTTCTATAGTGGACAGTTACTTGCTGCATAGTAAACTCTAAATCTGTCTAAATCTCTGAGGTTTTGACGTTTATGCTCCATCCTGTACTTTGTACATTCTGTTTGGGTCACAAACACTAGTCTTTGCAGATGTATAGCCCTCAAATCTATTTCTAGTGAACGCAGCCATTTTTGTGCTTTTCTTGTTTGCTTTCTGGATGCCCAGTTAAGGCTTGACTGTAACCATGGTAATGAAAGCAGCATGATGGGGCGTTGCTCAGGAGTAGCACGGTGTGGCTCAGAATTAGCACATTTACTTAAAGTATCAGAGACACACATTGGTGGCCTCCAACACCCTATGATAGCTCTACTTTTTTATATCGGTAGAAGGATGCTGAGGTTGGAACTGCCAGGCAGGAGGTCTAGAAAAAGACCAAGAAGGAGATTTATGGATGCAGTGAGAGAGGAGACATGAAGTTAGTTGGTGTGAGAGAAGAGGATGCAGAGGATAGGGTTAGATGGAGGCAGATGATTCGCTGTGGCGACCCCTGAAAGGGAACAGCCGAAAGGCAAAGAAGAAGAAACTGGCCTTACTTTTCTCAATGTTCATTTTTTGATGCCTATATGTAGTTATTTTTCGATGATAACGCACCATAACAAAGCTACAGGCTGCAAATATATAAAAGCCATGCAAGAACATCATAAAGGAAAGAATCGTGTGAAACTACATGCCCTACACAGTAGGCGGCTTGGTGGCTTTCCCGGCAAGCTTCAATTCCCGTCTCTGTACGCATGGAGTTTGCATGTTTTTCCCGTGCTTGGTGGGTTTCCTCTGGGTACTCCGGTTTCCTCCCACAGTCCAAAGACATACAGGTTAGGCTAATTGCCGTTTCCAAATTACCTGTAGTGTGTAAATGAGTGTGTGTGTATGTGTATGTATACGTGTGCCCTACCTCGTGCCCAAAGTCTCCTCGGATAGATTCCAGCTCCCCCCGCCCCGCGCCCTTCTATACAGGACAATACAGTGTCGATGATGAGCGAGCGAGTGAGTATATTCTCTATAGACTAAATCTACATAGCAGCTTATTTGGAGTTGAAATCAGTGCACCATGCGTATCTATTCAGCTATTGTTTGTTGTTGTTTATTTGTTACGTTTAAAATCATGCTTTTTCTTAGATAACGAAATGGACTTGCTCTTCAATGTCCAAGTTTTTTTTTTATTATTTTTATTTTTTTTATGAGCACCCCATACAGTACATCCAGCATTTAAACAGGAATTCACAGAGAGTAACACAAAGAGTATTAACAGCACATTCGGGTGAACATTGACTCTGTTGCATCAGAAATTACAGCATCATCTAAACCACATATCTAGCACAGACTCCAAACGATCCTTTAGTGCCTCTGTGTGTGTGTGTGTGTGTGTGTGTGTGTGTGTAGGGCTAGAACCTTACATACACACAGCTGTATGCACATGAATGAGAGATATAATGCACACAGACAATTAGAACAACAGCGGCACTGTGAAAAATCTTCCGTAAGGTTTTAGCCTTAAGCTTATTACCGCCTCTTATCTGAGAGGAACATGAAGAGGTGCAGGCATCTATACAAGAAATAAATAAATCTAAAAAAAAAAAAAAAGGAACAAGAGATCCTGCGAGAGAGAGAGAGAGAGGTCTTTGTTCTTGAGCTTGGAGGGGAGATGAGTTACAGTCTCTCAGTATCTCTTCAGAAAACAAAGGCACTTCAGAAAGAACTTCTCAAAGCACAAATGACTCTGGTTCCCCAGTCACGTGGAAATGCGCGCATGTGCGTGTATGTGTGTGCGAGTAAAGTGTCTGTTTGCAAATGGAAGTAACCCATCCATCACAATCCCTCACATTGTCTACACGTGGAGACAAAGAGGGAGGTGTGTATGAGTGTGTGCGAATGCATGTCATTCATCTCCACTCACCCAAATCATTTTAAAAGACCATCAAAATTAACAGCAGGTAATTAAAAGTAACTGCAGCTTGTCTCTTGAGGTTTGGGCTACTGGGCCACTCCTGGTAGCTAATTAACTTCTACATTAATTACCTTCTCAATATGGAGTTAGATCACATATGGGCACTTAGGTTTTTGTGGGTAGTATAACAAAAGGTGGCACGGGTGATGTATTTGCTGAAGAGCAATCGGACATAATGGATAGTTCCTTTTGACGAACGCGCTCTTTTTCTCTCTCTCTCACACACACACACACAAACTGGAAATAGAATCGATGTGTGAATATTGTCGTTAAAATGAGCTTGTATTTTAAGTGCCATTTCTCTTACAGTAAATCAAAAACCTTGACACTTCATTAGACAACAAATCACACAAGCGACTACATCTTAAACTATATTTAACGAGCAGACAAATTAAACACACTTCCAGTCCCTCACACACACACACGTCCACCCACATTCCCCCTTCTAAACTGAACTTCAGTCACGTATTTGGGGATTTGCATATCAGACCCTGATGAGCTTTTGTTCCAAAGCAAATACTTGTACACTCAGCGTGGTGACAAAGGGTAAGAGGTGCTCCTCCGGTGGTACCCGCCGAACATCACCTGCTGAACTCCACACCGTACCACATTTCCATGTAGGAATTACAACCTGAGGGGTGTTTTTGTTGCTTTTTCCTAGTCGAATGCAGCGGCATACGGACAAAGAGTTGAAACAAAGCGTTCATTGTTTCTTGAAAGTAAAAACGCCAGATTTTTGCACTTTGACCCGTCTGTGTACTTAACCTAATTCCACTGAATTTATTCATTTATGTAAAAAAAAAAAACTCATCTAAAGAAAACAATAACATAACACTCTGCTATATCCTGTCTCACACACATGCCCAATTATTTCCAGCTTACACACACACGATACGTATGATTTGGTTATATTGCAAACAATCATCATACAATTGTATGGTTCTCCCTCTCTCTCTCTTTGTATTATATATATATATATATATAGAGAGAGAGCGATTTTATGTATATAAAAATGTGACAAAAGTGACAGTTCTCACTCACGCATGCACACGTTCTGATGTTTGGCTTTTATATTAGGGGACAAAACCTTCCAGACAGACCCTTTGCTGCACCCCCCTCTCCCCCCAAACACACACACACACAACTTAGAAAAGGCTTATTACCCATGTCGCTCTGCCAATGATCAGTTATTCAAAGCACAGACTGACCAGAGGTTAATGAGTTCTTACAGAGAAAGAGAACGAGAGAGAGACAGACAGATTCAGAGAGAGAGAGAGAGATGGCAGGCCATGATTGATTCCACTGGGCGAAGCAGCATCTGGGTAATGTCTGTGTGCACGGGGGTGAGGCAGGGGACACAGTGTATGTATGTGTGTGTATGTATGTGCGCGCATGTGTGTGTGTGTGTCTGAAAGACAGAGAGAATGTGAAGTGTGTAATTACAGTGTCACGCTGTTCAGTGTTTGTCCACATAACCTTAACACATTGCAGATCTTGGCAGTGCCGTCAAGATGCTCTGCTGTGTGGATCGTTTCACACATCCCGAGCCCCGACCCACTCCTCCATCTTATGTGCGGTTCCCTCCTTATTCATTCGCTCTCCCTGTGATGGCCCCTCACACACACAAAAGCCTGGTGCAACAAAGAGCTGAGGGCAATGACCCAAACCGGAGAAGGAGAGACAGACAGACAGAGAGAGAGAGAGAGAGAGACAGTGATTAGCTCACTCTTTTGGTGAAAAGGGGGAGGGGACACAACAAACTCTAAAGGTTTGGGTTATTTTGATAAGCATCATTCTAGTGTGTTTTTTTCCTCCCCCGAACAAAATACAAACATATGTTGTATAACAGATCAACATGCTATGAGCGTGCGTGTGTGTGTGTGCGCGCACTTCTTGATATTTTAAAGTGCTCTATATTTTCAGCCAAGAAACGCACATGCAGTTGCGTGCCTGCGTAAACTATGCTACACAAACAAACTTCGCACTGACAAACGCAAAAAACCCTCTCATTTATCTTCCTGTCAGGCCTTCGCTAAATGATAGCTTGCACCTGTGTCCTCCTCTGGCTGTTCTCTTCATCCCTCACTCTTTCTTTCTCTTTTTTTTCCTCCTCCTTGCCTTTCTGTCTTATCTAACCCCAGCCACATCAGGCATAGCTCGATTCCGCTGCAAAAAAAAACTAAACAAAACAAAAACCGCACACATACACAAGAAGCATCAGATATAACAAATGAACTGGAAGTTAATCAAATGATGGTAGAGAACTGCATCACATCGCTGGTCAGACTGCCCTGACTGCAACTTAATGTGAAGGGCGAAACATTTCCCTGACGCAGGCAGCCTGAGAGAAATCAATCAGCTTTATTTATTAAATTAGCGAAAGAAAGTTCAAGCTACCCAAAATTAAAGCAGGTCTTTGAGAGACTTCGCCTAAATACTTATGTTTAATTGGTTTTAACCGACCGTCTCAAGCCAATTCTTTGGCAAATCCAGATCCTTACCTTTGTTTCTTTAAAAGGGCAAAAAGGCCGACTCTTGTTTTTCCTCTAAAGTGAAGAAACCTTGAGATGATAGATCTGAACTTTTAATTTCCTAATGATTATATCCAGATGTGCTAAACAACTTGAACATGGATTCTTTTGTTTCAACCTACAGATGTTTTTCCCAGGTTATCCAAAATATTGGGATGTGTGACTGACGGAAGTTTCTTGTTGCCTGGGTGTGCCCTGAAAGATTGTTTAAACCTGTGGTCCCCAATCACCGGGTGGAGAACGATTCGGTACCAGGCCGCACCCAAAGATTAAAAATTATCCATTTTATTGAATATCAGAGTCTGCAGAGCGTTTTAATTAAAAAAATTATTGGATCATTTCCTATTCTCTCCTTTCCCACACTTCTCTCTGCATCGGCTTTGGTGCCTGATGAAATTAAGCGAATGTCACGAGCTACCTCTAATTAAAGATGAGTAAAAAGCATACGTCTATGGAGAGCTTCTTTGAAAAAGGAAAAATACCCACTGATGAGACCGCAGATAAGGCACTGCCAACAAACAAAGCTGCATAAGATGGTTTAAAACTGTGTTTGAAACATCTTCAACTCTGCCCATTTTTTTTTGGATTAAAATCAAAGAGGAATATCCTGAGATGGCCATAAAAGCACTAAAAACCCGCTTCCATTTCCCTGCTTCGGCGGGATGGCCGGTAAGTGGAAAACTGCTTCAACTAAAACTGGTCTGTGGTGCAAATACGGTAGGATACCACTAGTCTAAAAAGGTTAACACTACACTGACCAGCAATTGGTGGTGGAGACCAGAGCGCTGTCTACGGGAGAAAAGCAAGCCTTTCTGAAGCTAAGAAAAGAGAGAAACCTGAGCAATTACACGAGCATATCCAATACGACCACATGGAGTGTCCTATGAAAGAAAGAAGTACCAGTAAGCAGGAATCCAAGGCTGAGTAAAACAACAAGAAATGATATCAACAACTTCCACAAGGCAGTCGTAAAGGCATTACAATCAACCAATCAAAGACGACTTTAAGAGCGGAAATATGGAGGTCTTACCACAAGATGTAAACCATTCATCAGCAGTAAGTATCAGAACATAAGACTGGGATTTGTGAAGAACTGCAGAGCAACAAAAGTTCTGGAAGCAGCTTTAACCTCTAAAAGACTGACATGTGGAGAGAGAAAGAATATACTCATGATCCAAAACATATGAGTTCATGAGTCAAGCGTGGGGTAAGTAGTGTCATGGCTCGGGCTTGCATAGCTGTTTCTGGAAGGAGCTCGCTAGTCTTACTTGATGATGTAACTCATGCTGATATCTGCAGAATAAAGTCAGAAACATCTACAAAGAAGCGCATCCAACTTAACTGGGAGGACCTTTATCATGCAGCAAGTCGATGACCCCAAATACACCGGCAACACAACAAAGGACTTCATCAGTGGGGCAAAAGTGAAAGGTTCCAGACTGGCCGAGTCAATTACTAAACCTAACTGAACATTCATTGCAGTGTGGTTCATGGCGGGAAATCACCACGAAAGAAGAATGCACCAGTGTTTGGTGATGTCTCTGGTTCGCTAAACACAAATATTAAGTGCTATTTATTCCAAGACTGTTCCATTACTTTTGCTCACCTAAACATTTAGCCACCAGAGCTGCCACGTTCTGAACTGTTTAAACGTGTCTATGAGGGGTGTTCAAGTCAAGCCAGGACTTTTGTTTGTGCAGAATAACAGAACACAGTTATGAGAATAAAAACTCTTTAGTTCTCTATATTATATACACAAGTGTTTCACTAGTGCTTGGATACCATCAAGATAGAAAGTTTACTCTGGACAATACACTTCACACTCTTTAAAATGTTTGCATTCAACCAAACTGTGCATAAAGTCTCCTGGAGACGTCAATCCGTTGTACACCTTCATTTATGAGAACTTTATCACAAGTCCCAGTTTGACTTGAACAGCCCTCGTAGATGGAAATTAGCATTGAATCTAAACGCTCTATCTCGGATAAAGTTAATCCCACTTTACGCTGTGCTGGGTTTATCTCACAAATTGAATTTTGACTTAATTTAATTTTTTTGGCTTTAGGAATATGAGACACATCTTCAGTCTCCACGAATGTTATTACAGTTCACTATTCTAGAAACTGTTGCCATCCACAGAGTAGCGATAATCCTATTACTTCCACAGTCTTATTCATTTACGTTTACATTCATGTCGTTAAGCAGACGCCGTTATATCCAGAGTGACTTGGGGAAGTGCTTTGGAGTCTCGAACAAAAACCCACATCCTCATCCTAGTTCAGAACGGGTCATTCTGAATCCTAGTTATTCTGCCTTTCTCGTCTCTACTGTATCTCGCGGTTTCATCATGCCAGTCGAGTGCTGTCCGGCCTCTCTAATGATGATTTGTCACCCTTTCACGCCCTCTCTCTCTCATACACGCATATAGCAGGTGGATTAATTGCATGACTCCAACCTTCCCTTTGTCCTTCCTCTCTCTCCTCCCTCAGTAGTGTGATGTTCTCGCTTCACGCTGTGAAGAGGAGTGTGAGGGATGTACTTCTCTGCCTCTCTTCCTGTTTCTCCTCCTCCTCCTTTCTTTCTGAATATAACCTGCTTTTCCTGTCTCTGATCAAAAGATTTCAGAATCTATATATTTTCTTTAGATTTTTATTTTGAACCCAAACGTGTTTTGGATTGTTTTTCCTTTTTTCGTTCATGGATGGATGTCGGTATGAACATGTGATGCATGACTGACAAACATTTACACCATCTCACTATTTATAGACATGTGATGCAATGAACTTACCAGAAACAGAACTATAACTCAATTTCTGTCTCCATGCCTCACACACACACATACACACACTTATAGCCAATCCCATCTACTTAGACGCCAACCCTGAAAACGTCATCTTCTCTTCACCATCCTTCCTGTAATACACACGCAATACACAGTGTGAATTTCTCTTGTGTTGCAGGGCTGAAGGATGAGCTACAGCCATAACCATGACTCCTTCGTGCACCATCACTTTCTCGAACCATGCGCCATTTCTAGCTTCTAAATCAAGCAAGGTGGGACGATGGAGCGTTTATTGCTACGCAGTGCATCACCTTTAAATGAACCAGGTAATGCATAGGATTACTTAAACAGATCATGGAACCCCAAAATGACGTCCTAGCGAGTCATTTTCTATGTAAAGTTCCATACGGAACCTTTAAGAAAGCAGCTTTGAATAGGAGTGTAGATTAGGATGCCAAGTTGCCTGGATTAAGAAATCCTGAAACGTACAACGGTGACTAAAATCTCTCATTGTGTAATAAGTTTTATTTTCTTGTTCTCTGCTTAAGCACCATATTTTGGCTCGACCTCATGTACTGAAACAGACTGGCTACGTGGGGTGTGTGTGCACAAGATGGCATCACTTCAAGCCTTTCTCTATAAATATGCCTGTGCATGTTCTGTTGTGTGCACGATGCTTTTTTTTTTTAACGAGTGTGTATTTTCGTTTCCAGCAGTTCCTGCTCCTGAACAAGGCATCTTCCTGCTCATGTTCTCTCGCTCGCTCTCTAAGACACACACATGCCAGATCGGTCCCAAGTGATGATGATGTCATTTGGTCCACATATGGAGTGTAGGAGAACGTGCGTGCACGGTGTGAAGAACTGGACGTTTCTGTTCTCCTGAAGCATCTTTAGATCCTTCGTTGGAAAAATAAAAAATAAATAAAACAAGCCGGATTAACTCTCCTACATCAGCAGTGCGCAAAGGACAAACAGGGAGACGTATTAAGCAGAATATAATTATTCGTCATCATCTGTCATTACGCTGTTCGAAAGGCCAAAAAACCTGTAAAAACAAGTGCTTGGTACGAAAACACAAACAAACCTACTGGACTGGCATCATTCCAGCCACCTTAAAAAAAAAAAATAAAAAAAACACGCACAGAGAAATGGGCTATAAACTATGAATGAGCAAAAATCTTTGATGTCTTGGAACAATTAAAGAAGCAGTGTGCGATGTTTATAGCTTTACTGCCTCAAGGGTGAACTGTAATTTCAATAAAAACATCAATAAGCCCGCACCTTTCCCTGGGGTGACCTCAGCTGATCCCTCGCCTTCCGTCCAACCTGTTTCTGTTGCGAGTCGACTTTTGTTGGATAATTATGAAAAGATTGAATATCTGATTGCTATAATCCATCAATCATTTGACGTATGTGCAATGAGAAGCTGAAGCTGCGATGATAAGTCTTCATAATCAACAAATATTAGATTTGACTAAACAGTGCTCAAAGCTGGTTTCAGACCGGACGCTGCTGAGTCAGTTTAAAAAGTACAGTGCGACAGATTTCATGTTCAGCACTTAAATAAAAAGTGAGCGTTGCTGAAATATCGAGGAGATAAAATAAGCCGTCATGCTAAACGAATGTCGCTTTTACAGAATGAGAGGTGAGCTCACGCTTCCTTTTTCTCTCTCTGTCAGACAGACATGATTGTGACAATGAGAGTGAAATATACTGAATCATCAATTATATTGACTTATTTCACATTTTATTTAAGAGGCTTGATATATGGCGATGTCATTGTTTTTTGGTTACATTTATAAAAGTTTTAATTAACATTTTGATCAAAAGGTTTGTTTTAAATCCACATATCTCTTAACAAATGTGAAAATAAAACACTTCCAATCTTGATGTTAAGCACAGCATCATGTATTTGTTGAATCTATTGATTCCATATTACATATATGGCGGCACAGTGGCGTAGTGGTTCAACTCCCAATGGTGCATTATATCTATATTGTCTATAATAACAGAGATATAGTGTTAGTGAAGATATGATTTCAGCATGTTGTAATGCCGATGTAATCATCTGATACTGATTCCTCCATGCACATGTTTTATCCCATCCATAACAGGTTTTGAGTTGAGGTTGAGATGTGTGCCTTTTACAATCCTTAACAGGGTAACCTGTATTATGTCAGTCTTGGTCACTGAATTGCCGAATACGTTCAACAGACGTGACATTACAACTTCCTCAGCACGAATCAGCACTACCTTGATTACCGATCTGTTACATCCAGACAGATTATCTGGTGCTGATGTAAACGTCTGTAGGCATCAACTGGAAATATTGTACACCTGCTTTGACTGGAACCATCATGTTTTATGTACCAGGATTGATTCTCATACCTCTGGAAACTGGTTTGAACATCACTGAATACATTTCAAGTGAGACTTAAAGATCACCTGTGTAACTCCATCCTGAGCACTTTCCATGCTGACGTTTCCTCCAGACGCAGCTTTCCATCACGTTTACCGACTGCCTGACCGACCACTCTGTCGATACGCCCGGTGTCTCAGAAAGGCTTTCATCCGGAATGATCCTCATGTGGGCCAAGCATATTTTAGCCACGCTGCCCCCCCCTCAACTGTGGAAAGAAAAGGAGATCAATTAGCCTCAGGTAAAAGATGGTGTTGTCTCAGGAATCGACTGAGATACTTGTGCTCCACCTTGTGTTGTGTGGTCTGATTAACTCTACTTGTAAATCAAATGCATTTTACCTACCACAAGTGCATCTTCGATTATACTTTAAATCCTAAACAGGTTCATGTAAACAGGCAATTAATGCAAGAAAGACAGTGTCCTGATACGATATATACTTACTAAATGTTAAATAAAAGCTTTAAAAACTACACTAGGTGAACACACTGTAGGTGAATGAAATGTGTGTGCAAGTGGCGCCATCTAGTGATCTGTTTAACAAATACCAACAAAAATCATCACTATCACTTGAACTAAAAAAAAAATCCCAATGGTTAAGGCATTGGACTACAGTTTAGAAGGTCTCGGTTTTGAATCCCATGACCACCAAGTTATCACAAGAACTTGAACAAGGCCCTTAACCCTCAACTGGTCAGAATGAGATTTAAAAAAAAATGTAAGTTCTGGATAGGGTCGTCTCCTAAATATAATGTAGAAGGATGTTATGTAGATAATGACCTAAAAGCTGATGCTGGATGTGGCATGTTTGTGAATTATTTCTGATACTTTAATTCTTCCTGCTCTCTTCTTTTAACGTGATTGTGTGCAAGATAAAGCTTATATGTAGGCATTTGAGCTCTCCCCATGGAATAAGAAGAATAAGGTCATTTTCCACCAAATGTAAAAATCATTTCAAAAGGCAATACTGACTTGCCAGCACTTTTAGTTTAGAAGCTCATTTTCATCTGGGATTATTTGTCCTTTTAATTAATTATACACACAATTTTTGTTGTACGTTCGGTAATAAAAAAAAAACATAATGTCAATGTGAGCGAGACAATGGAAATTGCTTAAAAAAACAGGTTTTATTCGACTTTTATTATGTAAATGTAGCACCCTGCACCTATTATCCACTGCCATGAGTGACTAATGTAAAAAACATTCGAGAGCAAAAAATGAATGCTGAGTGAGTTTTGAATCTCTCAAGTTCAACGCCTGAGTGTTATTTCCTGTATGAAACCAGTATTCGAATCAGCAGCAATCCTCCTCTAGTGTGCAGTAGTGGTCATATCACCCTTAATCATAGGGATTTAGGATATTACAGTTATTAGCTTATTGACTGGTAATTAATTAAATATCTTCAATAATAATATCTTGACAAAAGGATTCATGTCAACTTAAATCAAACTACAGTTTTAATAAAACTAAGAAATGTACAGTATGATGCAACATGTGTTAGGGTGTCACCAGTTTGTGTTCCACAGGTGGATGAGTCAAGAATCAAAAAAGATCTCCCCTTGAGCAAATACGATGACATGTGCTAAAAAATCTGACTCCATAAGTTTGTTCAAAACCTAACGAGCCATTTCAAATCCAGCAGAATACATGCTTCTGTAGAGTTAGACATAAGGAAAATATAACCTTTTGTACAAACGTCCCCATATAAAACATGCTCAGTATCATAAACTTGTCTACGTTTGAAAGAGACCCAGAAATTCTGATTAAAATAGGCAATAGTTACTTTACCTGTTTTATCTCTCTCTAAAAAAAACACTCTGTTTATTTTAATACTGTCTTGGACATCAGCCACAACATTGAAACCACCTAACAAACACTGTGTGGGGACCCTTGTGCCACCAAAACAGCTCGGATCTGTCGAAGCGTGGACTCCATATGACTTATTAATCTGTGCCGTGGTATTTGGCATCAAGATGTTAGCAGCATAACCTTTAAAATTGTGTACATTGCAAGGTGTTGACTCTTTGGATTGGACTAGTAAAACTCGTTTGTCAGGACACATTATCACGCTGAAAAAGACCACTACCAACACCGTTTCCATTTTTTTATTCACGACTCTTCTACTCATGGACCACAAACTGGTGACACACTAAACATTTTGCATCATACTGCACATTTCATAGTTTTATTAAAGTGGTAGTTTGATTTGAAAAATGGTGTACTGTACTTGGTCAGCAACAATATTTAAGTAGGTGGTACATATGTGTCAAAGAATGGCATGCACCCAGAGTTTCCCAGCAGAACACTGCTCAGAGCACCACAGGCTCACCTTCTTCTCTCCTGGGTCATCTTCTACTATCGCAATATGATGCCAACATGCCCATTGTAGGTGTTTTTCAAAGTGATCAAGGGGTCAGCATGAGTACTCTGAGCAGTCTGCAGCTACATGGCTCCATACACAGTAAGCTGTGATGCACTGTGTGCCTTCTATCACGGCCAACATTAACTTAACAGCAATAATGGCCAGCCTGTGATCCTGTTTCTAATTTATTAACGATCGTCACTTTTGGTAGGTACTGATCACTGCATTACAAAAACCTGCAGTTTTGAAGGTAGTCTGACCCAGTCGTCATTTGATAAAGTCACTCAGGTCCTTACACGTGCCCATTTTCCCAGCTTACTCCAGTTTCCTCCCACATTCCAAAGACAAATTGCCTGTGATGTGTGAATGCTGACAAATAAGAATAAATACAATGGTCACTGTTGACTTCCATGGTCCCTAGTTGGACTACAAAGGTTCCTATTTGGATGGAAAATGCCCGTAGTGTGTGAATGAGCGTGTGCATGTGTGTGTGTGCCCTGTGATGGCGCCCCGTCCAGGGTGTACCCCCACAGTCTCCTGGGATATACTCCAGGCTCTCCCCCTGCGACCCTGTATACAGCCTGAGTGAGAGAGGTTTTAATGTTATGGCTGATCCGTGGACGCATTTCAGTGAAAGTTCCAGAGTTGCCGAGCAAGGCAGGGCGGGTAGAGGTGACGCAGCGCCCTCTAATGGTAAGACAACGAACTAGCAGAAAAAAGGGGGCGGTGACGTCGAGAGAGAAGAGAAGAGAAAAAACATGGCTCAGAAAAAAAAAAAAAATTTCAAATGTCCTTCCTGGAAAATCGGCGAACCCGCCACAACTTCACCACATGACATTTCGGGGGAAATAAAATACGACAGTGCAGGAGCAGGAGCAGGCCCGAGGCTCAGACCCGGCCTGGTGTTCACCTAAAACAGCGCATTGTAATTCTTACACACGACAGCTAGAGAACGTTTAACGGCTGACCATATGGATGCTTTTCTTTCTTTCTTTTTCGAAATGATGTGTTCGAGCACGCGCCTCATGAGCTCGCTATCCTACTCGCTTCCTGTACACCACAGCACCAGTTTCCATATTACTGGGTTAAGTTTTCCCAAACCTCACACCCTCTCACGCGACATAGTGTCTCTCTCTCTCTTTCTCACTCTCTCACACACACACACACACACCCCAGACAGAGAGAGAGAGAGAGTGCACACGGCACGGAGCTACAGTGATGGAGCCCTGCTGAATCCACGCGCCTTTTTATCTTAACGCTGAAACGAAAATCTGCTGCGCGCGCGCGAGTGAGTGTGTGTTTGTGGCGCGCGCGCGGGGTTACGTCACACGCCGAGCCCTGAAAAAGCCCATGAGGATTAACGGCTGCACATTCACGCGCTAATAACGGCTTTTAAGTAGTAAAAGTCTTCCTCTTACCTGGTAATAATGTGAGTGGCTTCGAGCTGGGAGGCGGCTTGCTTCTCATTGTTAAAAGAGAGAGAGGGAAAAATCCACACTCATCCTCCATAGAGCGAAAATGCAACTGCGCAGTTTCTTCTCCCGCGCCGAGTGACACGCAGCACAAACCCTCCTTAGTCCTAATTCCCAATGCAAATAACCTGCGCTTGATCTCCCGTCCACTGCTGCTATTCACCTAAACTCTCTCACACAC